>NW_008657159.1:0-4610 GCF_000695815.1 Acanthisitta chloris | reverse complement strand
GAGCAGGGGATCCCAGAGGGCAGGGTAATCCCGGGAGCAGGCGTATCCCGTGGGATACGGAGATCCCTGGGGACGGAGCATCCCGAGGGCAGAGTCATCCCGGGAGCAGGGTGGTCCCGGGAGCAGGGACATCCCCCAAAACCAGCCCCAGCCTGGTTTGGGAGCTGTAGGGCAGGTGTGACCGCTGATAATTTCACCCTAATTTGTTGGTGTTCCACACGAGCCACGTTACTGCGTGCTGGGAGGTACGGAACACGGCTCCAGCCGTGCACCAAGAGGAGGATACGAGGAAGCTCAAATAAAACGTGGAAGAAGCTGCTTATGAACTTGTTCCGTGCCAGATCACTCACTGCAAAGCAGAGCTGGAGGTTCCTGTCCAGCCCAGCACCGTAAGCACCGCAAACACATACGTGGCGCAGTCTGTGTGAGAGGGCCAAGCCTGGCCCCAGGGCACGCTGTGGTGGCTGTGTGACCCCCAGGAGTTCAGAGGGAGTTTGGGAGCAAGCAGTGGAGCAGAGTGCTTCCATGCGGGGAGCAGCCTGAGGAGGGAGATTTGGGAGGCACAGACCTAAAGACAGAACAGTAAATGCTGCACATCTTCAGGGGGTGAGTGCTGTTTGCTCCGGTGGGGCTGATATCCAAAGTACCAACCAAAGGCGCTTTCCCCCGAGATTTGCTGCTCTGGTTAAAACTTCCAGCAGAGTTTTTGATGAATGAGAACAGAGCATCTTGCTCTTTGCTTATGTGATTCCATTAATTCCTGCAGCTGTTCACACCCTGAAAATATTCCTATGTAACACTGAAGTTCAGTGCAGCTAATCACTCCTGCTCAGCCTCAGAGTTGGGCATGCCAGTGTACATGGGACCTCCCAGGACTGCCCCCAGGCAAAGCTGAACCCACACTCTGTTCCATCACAGCTGTTTCAGAAATTCCTGTCATTAGAAAAACCTCTGGAAGTGGGAAGCCCTGTGAGAAGGACTATCCTTCCCCATACAGGTAAGTCACCCACCACAGAAGCTGCGTCCCTCAAATAGCCAGGGTGAGGAGTGGTTTGTGCTTGTCTGAAGCAGCTTGCACAGCCAAGCTGGGCTACCTTCAGTCCAGACTCCTCTCGGAGCTGCACCCCTTGCCACCATGGCTTTTGCCAGCCCAGCATTTTGCTCCCCAGCATTCCCAGTGCTCCAACAGCAAGTGTGCTGGGGAGCTGCCACCAGGACACAGCAGCAAGGACTGTGTGGGGTTCTGTCAACCAGCAGGCTCAGAAAATCTGACAGCTTTCAAAGGAGAAGCCACAACAAAAAGGGGTAGGAGAGAGGCATGCTCACTGTCCGCAAGCATCTGAAGAGTGTGAGCAGCAGGGAGCCAAAACAATTGTTGGGGTGGGACCAGACAGAGCCTCAGAGCCTGCTAACCTCAGTGCTCCTTTGCTGGGAACAGACCTGGGGGAAAAGAGGGCCAGGGGGCAGGTTTGCCTCTTTCAGTGTCTGGACTTGCCTAAACCTCATCTGTCTGTCAGTGTAAAACACCTCATTGAGTTGTCCCACACTCATGCTGGGGCCAGATCATGAGTTTTCAGCATGTGCCACGTGATGGCTGCGGTGGTCCTGCACACACAGCTCCTTCTCCTTTGCCTAAGAGAAAACAGCTTAGCTCCCTCCAGCTCAGGCACGCTGCAACCTTCCAAAGCTCGGGAAGGAGAATTAGTCAAGGTGACAGTCAGTTTGGTTTTGAATCATGTAGGAGTTTTTTAAGCCACTTGTGATTTTGGTCATTCTCTAGGGAACAAGGGATTGACCTGCTGTGCTAGTTTGAAAGCAAACCAGTGAAAGACTCCGAGTCAGAAGTACAACTTAATATGAAAAACATAACAAAACAACAACAAATGCAACAGTACAAAAAACCCAGAAAAAACTCTGACAGAATCAGAAAGTAACCTGACAGCCTGTCAGTCAGGGCGTTGATAGTCCGATTGAATGGTGGCTGCAGTCCCCCTGGAGTGATGGGTCTGTTGGAGCAGTGATCCCACAGATCCGGTCCTCTCCCAAAGGTCCAGTGGCAGCTCTTGTCCTCTGGGAATCCAGCAGGCAAAGGACTCTGTGCTGGTCCAAACCCAGCTTACATCCCTGTGAGCGTGTTTGGCTCCCCACCCCTGGGGTGAGGCATCTCACAACAGGAGATGTAACTATGTGTGCCTGGGTCCCTGACAGCCCATTAAACACAGACAGCCCCGAGCCAATAACGACCACTGCCTGCCCCACCTGCTTTAACAACTTGTGGAGATGACAATAGAATACACACCATTGGATACCCCCACACTGCAACCCAGGATACCTGCTAGTGCTGAGTGTGCATCTGCTGTGGGTTATGAATCACAGAATCCAAGAATCATCGAGGTTGGAAAAGACCTCTAAGACGATCAAGTCCGACCTGTGATCCATAACCACCTTGTCAACTAGACCAGAGCACTCTGTCATGTCCAGTCATTTCTTGAACACCTCCAGGCATAGTGACTCCACCCCCTCCCTGGGCAGCTCCTTCCAGTGTTTAGCAGCCCTTTCCATGAAGAAATTGCTCCTGATGTCCAACCTGAACCTCCCCTGGTGCAGTT
The DNA here is from genome assembly GCF_000695815.1 of Acanthisitta chloris. Lineage (NCBI taxonomy): Eukaryota > Metazoa > Chordata > Aves > Passeriformes > Acanthisittidae > Acanthisitta > Acanthisitta chloris. Next base: position 2,001 of record NW_008657159.1, on the reverse strand, counting down.
TGAAGCTGTTTCCTCTTGTCCTGTCATTTGTTGCCTGGGAGAAGAGATTGACTCCCACTGTGTTACACCTTGAGAGCTTCTCACCACCTCCAGCTCTACCTCGTGGGCTTGACCCAGGATGGTCCTGATCCAAGAGAGTCCATAAGCACCTGCATGGTTTCAGGTGTGTGATTGTCCTGCTGGAGCCCAAGGGGTGATGTTAGCTGGGGCTGTTGCTTCTCTGACTCAAACTCTGAACAAACCTGAAATATAAAGCACCCAATCCCACTCCTTGGCATGGTGCTTAATGCATGTGAGAATTGATTTTCCAAAAACATTTTGTGCCTTTTGGGCTTAAAAATCTGCTTGAAAGACACATTATCCTTTATATGATGTATTGTACCCAAAATAGCTCTGTGGTTACTACTTCCTCATGTGACTACGATGTTTGATTTCCTCTCCCTCAATTTTAAATTGCTTTTTGGGGTAGGTTTTTTCCTCTTCTTCTGTACTGATGCCCATATTTTTTCAGATAACAGCAAGAAGAAAATATCCTGTGTGTGGATTGTAATCAGCAGATTAACTGGCTAATGGAATCCAGCTGATGGAGTGAAGTTAAGGGCTCTCCCCCAAAAGCCAATGCTGCCAAGCTGTAACAAGGGCAACGAGCAAGGAAATACTTGAATGAGTGGGAAAGGCAACAGCAAACCTCCACACAGCTGTAAGCAAATAATTTGTTCACCTCAAATCACCATTTTTGATCTTGGAGGAAGGTCTTGTCACTGAGTTTTGGTGGGGTTTAAAACAGCAACTGCAGAAAATGATGGAAGTGGAAAATGTACTCTGGTGCTGGGAGGCTGCTACTCACTGTGAGTCTGGGAATGGCTCCTTGTGGGGAGGAGTTTGTGCTGGTTCCTCCCACTGGCAAGGGACTGGAGAGTTTCTCAACACTGTTTACTTGAAGCAGAATTAAAATCCCAATGAAGAGGGTGTTAATTCTCCCCATCCCACCAGTCCTGCATGAACACACATCAGCAGATACACTAGGGTCAGCAGAACGTGACGGAGCTGTGGCTGGATGGAAATGTCGCTGCTGCCTCCAGGCCCTCCAGCCTGCTCCTGAAAGCAGCACAGATGGCTTCAGCAGTGCCCAGACAGCCCTGGGACCCTGCTGTGTCCCCCAAACCGTGTGGCACTCCTTCTCCAGCACCCATTTCTGCACATTAAACACTGTCTGGCTCATGCCTGCAGCACCCAGTGCAAATCCATGAGGACCTTGCTGCCCAGGTGGAGGGGAAGCTCTGTGCAGGTGTGGAGATTGGACTGGAGCCAGGATGGCTGAGACAGGACAAGGTCTTTTTCCCTCCAGTAATAAGCATCCACTGTGGCTTGTGTATGGCTTGAAAAAGGCAGGAAAAAGGCCTCTCTTGACCATTCTGCCCCCTTGCCATGAGCTGTGGTCCCTTGGAGAGCAGCTGTGTTCATGTATGGCTGTAGTGCTCTATTTGCTGCTATTTCCCTGCTTAGAACTATCACCTTATGGAAGGAGCACAGCTTGTCCTCAGTAGATGCCTAGGGGGAAAAGCTGTCCCGCTAGGTATGGGATATGGATGTCCCAGAGAAGGTGATGGTCTCTGTTTCTCTTGGGAGAAACGAGCCGTTTCCATCCCTGCATATTGTTGATCTTCGGCTGCATTTTGTGTCCCTCTCCCTTGCCTGTTCATAGAATCATGAGATTTAGGTGGGAAAACACCCCCAAGATCATGGGGTCCGACTAGTGGCCTTGGCAGCGCTGGAGGAGCACTAATTCATGTCCCCAAGTGCCACATCTACATAGCTGTTAAATCCCTCCAGGGACAGTGACTCCACCACTGCCTTGGGAAGGATGCTGCGGTACCTGCGGAGTGACCCTCGCAAGGACCATCTCCATCACCTAGTCCTGGCTCCTGCTCCCCCTCCGTGTTCCCGTTCCCCTGCTCTAATCCACGTCCTGGATGGCTGCAGGAAGCGCCAGGAGCCCCC
>NW_008657158.1:10080-10549 GCF_000695815.1 Acanthisitta chloris | reverse complement strand
CGCCTCTCCCCGGCGCCTCGGCCGCCCCTCCCGCACCGCCCCGAGCGAAGCAGCGACAGCAGAGTAGGGACTCGTAAAATAATATTTATCAGAAAATGTACAGATTAAGATCGATATATTATACAGTGACCCAGGCGAGCTTTGAACAGAACAGACATAATGGAAAAATTCAAATAACAGTATGAGAAACTAAGGATGCGATTTTCTTTTCTTGTGAACTTGTGTTTTTTTCAAATGGACAGAGCTTTACTTACGAACAAAGTAGTACTGAAGAAAATAATGAAGTATTTTTCCCAATGGTACAGGAACACAGAAACAGCCTAGTGTAATGTAATATAAAATACTGCAGTCCCATTTTTTTCCACTTCTGGATCATTGAAGTTAATGTTCGAACGCTCTGCTGAAACTTCGCTTCTGGCCTCTGCCCCTGAATCTGTTTCTCCCGGCGCCACCTCGGCGCCCGTTCCTG
>NW_008657158.1:4447-10044 GCF_000695815.1 Acanthisitta chloris | reverse complement strand
CTCTACCAGCTCCGGCAACTCTGTGGCCACGCACAGACGCCAGTGTTTGGAATCCTCCCATCTTGCCTGTCCAAAATAAAGTCACATTGCAAGTTACACTCTAGGAATGCAAACATAGGGCAGGCAGTAAGTATTAGACTTGCTCAGCTGACATTTGTGAGCCCACACAGGGGATCCAAGCTCCTAACTGGAACAGTCAGCACTGGTTTAAAAATGTTGCACTCTCATTTGTTACGAGTACCCCTACAATTACTACTGATCACACCCCCACAGCCTCCCCTCACTCCCCTGACCCAGAGCCAAACGCTGTTCCAGCAGGGAATGGCTGCTAGGTCAGAAACACTGGACGCAAAGACTGGCAGTGTAGGGAATTTTGGCACAGGAATACTAATTCTGCCAAGCAAAAACACAGAATTCACTTGTGTGTGGAGAGAATTCTGAGTAAAAACAGGGAATAGGAAAAGGGAACAAAGCCTGCTGCCCACAAAGAGGAATCCAGTAGCAGCAACAACAGGTGGATTGTCTGGAAAGTTTCACCTACAGTCTGCTGTACCCAGAAACTGCCATGACTGTACCTCTATTTCCTTTTGGTCTGCTGCAGGAACATCAAAGCACACACCCTGAAAAGAAAGAATCATTTTAGTGGCTGCAAGTCAAGTCTTTTAAACGACAGCATCTAAAACCAATAGGGCCTACAAACCTAGGCCTGACAGACAGGCACTGTCAGAACTGACTGTCCCAAAAAGCTGTTCTGTTTTGTCACTAAGGCACAGTTAGCACCAGTCCACACCTTTTACCTGGCCTGCTACCCCCACAGCCATGTGTTCACTATCCCACCTCCTTAGCATGGCAGCACAGCCCTAATAAAACAGACTGAGGCCAATCATGTCCTTATCAACAGTGCCTGGAACTAGGAAACAGATGAAGTATCTGCTGAAAAAAGGCTGCAACCAGAGGAGCTCGGGATCAGAGACATAAAACTTACCATTTTCCCCTTGAGGAAGCACATTCTATTCACCTTGCGGTCAACATCATCACCCAACAGTTCTCGCAGTCTCCGCCAAGCGTAGCTCATGTTGCTTATTTCTTCAGAGCAACGCAGTATCATTGTAACAAATCCCTACAAAGATATGGGGCAAGCTCCATTCGTGACAGGAATAAGCATCTCATCTCCATCAGACGCAAGAAACCTCACAGTTTAACTACATTTTCAGGCAGATACTGTTACAGGGAATCTCCAGTCACTGTATCTCCACAGTCACTACACTGCTGCTTTTAACAACATCAACAGTTCCTAGCGCCTGAAGTACAATTGCCCAGCAAAACCATAGGGAGACAAACAATTCTCTATTTAGACAAAGCAAAGCTGTGTTGTTTTCTCCAGATCCAAGACAAGCGTTAAGTCACGGACCCTTCCTTACCGCGTCCGAGTTCAGCAGCGAGCGCTGCTCGATGGAAGTGGCACCTGAAATATGGGCCAGAGCTGCAGCCAGAGCATTAACTGGTCCCTTTTCTTTTATCAGCAGCTGAGCAGACTCTCTGAAATACTCAATCGCAGTCTGAGGAACAGAGTCCAGGCACCTAAGTAATGAAAGCAACAAAATTTAAAAGCTCACAAACTAATCTTTACTAGACTCTGGAACAGAAGAAAAACAGCAGTCCAAGACTTTCAAAAGTTCAGAGAGACGGCAAAGATCAATCCAAACTGCCCTTCTGAAGTAGGAAGGCAGGAAGACACAACAGGGCTGAGTGCCCAAACACACCTGATGGCATCTTTGCTGGAAGCCTTTATGATGTCTGTTGCAGTGGGAACACCAACACGCTTGAATGTAATGCCCTGAAATGTGCAAATGAGAATTGCAGACCATAAATAATTCCCTTCTAAAGCAGCAGTACTGCACTTCAACAAAACCAGCATTTTCTTCTGATTTTCACCTTCTAACTCCCAGCTCTTCCTAGTGAAAACTGCAAGGTTAAGTTTACAGAGAAATGGGTAACACAAGGGTTTTATGTACCGGGTCAGATTAAAGAATTCAGTGACCTTCCACTGAAATAAATAGAGACCAATTTGGCAATTCTTGGGGGGAAAAAAAAAAGTCCTACACATTCTAAATTATTAATTTTAGTCTGACTTGGATTTAAGTACAAGTTACAGTGCCATAGTGTAGATCTAAGTCTGAGTTTTATGTGCCAAGAACAAACCATCTCATTCCACTGGAATATTTAATTGGTGAGAAAACAGAACTGTGCACAAAGTGCAAAAAATGCAAGTAAAAGTTCCCAGCAGAGCTATACCTATGCACATCACTCAACAGGTGATCACCAGGGTGAACATTACACTGAAATCCTGCTCTTTTTTTCCGTATCCACAGGGACAACCTTACTGGCTGAAAAAGCATGGGCATGAGGGTGTGCAGTGCTCTCCTGCTCCACCATAACCAACAGCACACTCACACTCCCCAGGGTACCCGACCCTCCACGGGGTGTTCATCTGCCACGTCACCTAACTGCAGTACTGAACAAAGCACTGCGATGACACGCGTTCCCCCGAACTCATCGGAGCGCCTGCCATCAGAGAGACCTGTCCCTTACCGCTTTCTGCTCCACGTGTCTCAGCTGATACTCCTCCTTCCGCTGGTAGAAACAGATGCAGATCCCAGTCCGCCCAGCGCGGCCTGTGCGCCCAGACCGATGGATGTAGGACTCCACATCCTTCAAAACACAAAGCCTTATGACTTATCTGATTTACTGTCATGTAGTCAATTGGTTGCACCCACATCACTTGTGGAAGCCGCTACAGTGAAGCCTGAACAATGCACAGTAACTGTATCAGACTTAAATTAGAACACATTGTTTCACTAATGTCAAAGAAATACGTTTTTCCATAACCCTCTGAAAATCACGGTCTGAAAGCCAGAGCCATGAGCATGGATCAACTAAGACTTGTTTATGAACCACCAGACATCTGGAGTGTGAACACCTCTACAAGCATCCCACTCAGCACATTAACTTGAGCATGGGTACAGTGAGTTCATTGAGACATGACCTCATTTCTTTTAAACCTTCTGAATTCCAGCCAGTGCTCTCACTGTTGGGGTCCCCCCCTCCTCATTTACACCCCTACTTAGTGAATCAAGCCTTTCTGCATTTCCCACTGCTTCTAGACTTGCACACACCATACCTAACCTCGAAGGGAAAGGCTTCAAACAGCCTCCTGAGAAGATGTTTTAAGGAGCCCATCTTTAAACATACTAGGGACTCACACACTCCCAAAAAGACCCTCTAAGAAATTACCTCTATGTAACAGTACATTTCTCACCCTTAAATGCAATGCTGATAAACTCTGTGTGGTCAATACCATCACCTGATAACACATCCTACTTGAAAACGAGACTACAAATTATTACACAACACCCAACATAACATTCACCTACCTTTGGTGGTGAGCTTTGTACAACCAGGTCAACCTCTGGGATATCTAGACCACGGGCAGCTACATTGGTTGCAACCAGAACTTTAAATGAACCATTTCTAAAACCTTTCAGCGTGATCTCTCTTTGCTTCTGAGGAATGTCACCGTGCAGTGACTGACAGTCCTGAAAAACAGCATTATTCAAAACTGTTCCAAAATCCAAGGCAGTGCTCAGTTTTGTGGTCAGTTCTGAGTACAACACCTATGTATTTGAGAGGTCTGTATGCCAAGATACTGAAGAACTGAATTACCAGAGTTTCTATTTTAGGTGTCTTACAGTATTTACTCTCATTCGCAGACCTCAAAGACCTTAATAACAGTAGGAAGACAGAATTACAATGTGAGTCTTATCTCCAAATCTAATTACTGTGACATATGAAACAACTAGGCCCTAACTTGCCATCCAGAGTCTGATTTTTGTTTAATGTCGGTGAGAAAGAACAAAATCCTATCTGACCACCTGCAAAAGCCTCTCTCAGCCACTCAAACTCTCTCTTCAGAGCTTGCGCCGCTCTAGTACCAACACAGGGTTGATACATCTCTTCACAGGTTTTGTCACTCAATCCAGATGATAAAATACCTGTTTGATTGAAGCATTCAGAGCCAGTTCATTTGCCTCCTTTTTGGTTTCACAGAAGACAATGGTCCTCCCGTGGCTGCCACTGTACACCTGAATAACGTCGCCGATAACCGCAGCTCTCTGAGACCAGTGACACTCTATCGCCAAATGCTGTGGAAAGGAATTCTATATGTAAAAACACCAGATGCATTTTAAATACAACTGAAACTGTAAAGTACAGAAACAGTGAGGAGTTGTACAGCTTCCTGATGGGGAATTAGTCTAATGTTTAGTGAAATAATTTACAGGCTTCTAGCACACATGTACTGTATTCCTTGCTATGGTATTTACTGCACAGCAAGCAAAGGCCTAGTGAGCTGAGGCAAAGGGGAAGTTTGACAAAAAACCTCCTGTGCACAGAACAGCAGACGTCGACTGTGATTTAAAAGGGCCAGGTTGGTGTCAGTGCGTGCCTACAACCGGGATAAATTCAGATGCTGCTTTTCTCTGGAAACCAATCAGGCTGATAACCGAACCCTCGCTCTGCCTGAGATGTGTGCATGGTCACCAGATGCTGTGAGCAGGGAGACACATCCCAGAAACCATCTGACTGGCAGCAATGTGCCTTATGCTTGAACCAACTTCCAGCATCACTCTGGCAATGCACCTTAGGAGCAGATGACCTTCCTGTAGCATGAAAGAAAAGAGAAAAGGCCTGGAAACATTCCATGTGAGGACAGATTACTCACTTCAACTGTGGTGGCAGCCTTTTGAGTTCTCTTCCCAATAAGGTCAACCTGTTCGTATCTAGACTTCATGTATTTCTTGGCCACATCATATACCCAGTGTGGGCAAGTGGCAGAGAACAGCAGTGTCTGGGGATTGTCTTCAGAATCTTAAAAAAAACAACAGTGTTTCACAAACTTCATATGTTTTGTCCTACAGATGTGCACAAGTTGATTATATATATGATTAAAAACATGATATAAATATCAGTATAGAAAATAAAGAAAGCAATTCAGACTTTTAAATGCAAGCAGTTAAACATCTGGAAGAAAAACCCTAGGAAAAATTACTATGACCAAAAATCCAGTCTGTTTCCAAGCAGAGAAAAAGGCAAAAAGCTAATTCCTTTTACCTGGAAGAAGTCCAAGCAGAACTCAAAGAAAGGTGTCAGAGACAGTTATTTACAGACCCCTAAGTACTCGATTTTAGGCTCTGTGAATGATTCCCACTTTCACAACACTTCCTTATGTTCTGCTTTCACAACATTAAATACTCGGTCACTTCTAAGCAGAGTCGCCTTGCAACTTGCAGAGAAATACACCTGAATTTCAGCAAAATAAATCATTACCAGTATTTCCTGTCTTTTGTTTAACTATTGAGCTTACCCTTCTTGTATGCAACTCGTAAAATGTCCTCCACCTGCTCAGCAAACCCCATGTCCAGCATCTGGTCAACTTCATCAAGCACAACGTGTTTCACCTTGGCAAGGTCCAGCTTGCCGCTCTGCAGATGGTCTTTGATTCGACCAGGTGTCCCAACCAGAATGTCAATGCCACTCCT
>NW_008657158.1:904-4430 GCF_000695815.1 Acanthisitta chloris | reverse complement strand
AGCGGAAGAGGAGTTGGCAGTGAACTGAGCAGCACTCTGCATTATAACACATGGCAGCTAACAGTGAAACAGATTCTCAAACCATTTGTAGGTACTCTCCCTACAAATGTAAGAACAAATGATGAACAGGAGGAGAAAATTTGGGGGAAAAAATGGTAAAGTAGAAGATCTACTGCTCTTCCTGAAGGGAAAAAACCTCACCTCCCTTCCCTCTCCTCATGATTTAACTAAAATAGCAAACAATGAACTTCTCTTAGTATTATTTAGAAACAGTTAGCTCTTCTCAGATTGTCTACCTCAGCTGGAAACTTTCAAAACATTTACTTATTTAGCTATCCAAATTACTGAAATCACCTCCTTCCTTGAGGTTCGGCAGTGGAGAAAAAAAATTAATCCCTGATGTCTCAAGATACATCACGATGAGAGAGTTCATCCTCATGCTTTGCTTACCAAGACAGTGAATTATGCTGTCACTGCAATTCGTTCTCCACCTCACAACAAATCCTCCAGACAGCCTTTACCACACCAAAAAACACACAGCCACTCACAGCTCTAAGACTAAACACTTCTTAAAAAGAGCGTGTTTACAAGGAGCCAAACTCACATACAGGTTATACACATAACCTCTTCCGCTGTAATTTAAGATACGTGAGCAACACCAAGAATGTAACTGAGAGCTATTTATTGCCATACAAAGAAATACTTTTGGCTATCCCCACAAATAGTGCCCAGCTCCCGAGATAAAAGTGTGTGTTTGGAAAGACCCAACTGCATCTCATAAACACATTTCAATTCCTACTCTCAGTCACTTACTTTGCCCATTATATGGAGTTCCTCCATAAAAACAAGCTACTGTCAGCTTCCTTGTGATGTCCTTGAAATCTTTGGCAACCTGATTTGCCAGTTCTCTCGTCGGACAAAGAACCAGAACCTAGAGAGAAGAAAGACATGTCCTCTCAGCATGGCTTCTGCCAAGAAACCACTGGACTTCCAATCATTTAGATCTGATCATTTACAAAATTAGTAACAAAAAAAAAGTCTGGTTTAAGTAGTTATCTAAGCAAAGGTTGGAGAAACACACTGCTTAAGTCTCTTGTAACATCACTATCTCCTTCAACACATACTCACTTAGGACAGGCTAACTTCTTGTTAAATGGGACAGGAGACACTTCAATCTCCATAGTAACTAATCTGTTACTAATTTGGGAAAAAAACAAAGATCCAGTAACCACTGGCCCTGAACAGGCAAGGTGACTAAACAAAATTAAATAGGAGCATGTTGGACACCTGTAGTTTCAGTCCCCCTGTGGCAGAAAAAGGAACTGAGAAGTGGATAGAGCTGCTGTGCTCTTCACTCTTAATCAGATGCACTTCAGTCTTAACCAGAGGCTGTGAGGCAGCACAGAACACAGGCAAAGCCACTGAACACAAGTTTCACACAGTCTTTACTGTGCGTTAGCTTACACCTGCACAAACCTGGAGAACTTCCCCAGCGGGTTAAAAGCCTCCATCACTTGGATGCAAGGCAAAGCAAAATCAACACTGTACCCAGGCACATTACCTTTGGTGGACGGCCCCTTCTTCTTTCCTGTGACTCTCCCTGAAGCTTTTCAATCAAGGGAATAGCAAAAGAGAACGTTTTCCCTGTTCCAGTTCGTGCTTGAGCAATGACATCTTTGCCAGAATATACTGGGTTGAAGGTCTTCACTTGCACGGGAAATAGGTACGTCACTCCTCGAGCTGTGACAATGTCAAGACACTTCCTTACTATGATCATTTTACAAGCATTCTTTCACACTCTTCAGTGGAAGTTATCCCAAGCAGAACTCCCATCAACTCTAAAGAATTCAGGGCTGTACCATCACCTCCAGTGATTTATGCAATCCCACAGGTTTCCCTGGGACCAAAGCAGTTATGAGCCTTTATGAAAGACTTTGAGTACTGTGCCTTTATCTGTGTAATACTCCCCACCTGTCCATGGAAATCTCTTTTCAGACACATATCTCAAAACCCCTTCTGTTCTTCTCTTAATTCATAAGAAGCCATGTACAAACTAACATCAGAGATACTAAACATAACTGGTTTTCTTTTACTCACACAATTACTTTAATTGAAAAAGTCTCGCAAATTATTAATTAAAGCTGTTTTCTTTAGTTTGTGCCATTTAGAATTCTACTGCAAAGGCTGAGCTGCAAACAAGAAAGTCTATGCTCAGAGGTGTATTTGGAGCAGGCAATCAGTGTGCTCTGCATAGCACCCAGACTTGCACAAGCAGAGCACATCTCAAAGCTTATTAATGACAATGATCACTGACTTTACACAGTCACGCCATGCCAAGAAATGTACCTTGAAGAAGCTGGACAGTTTCTTTGGAAATAGAAAAATTGGAGAAAGCACCCTCATTCTGTTCTCCAGTCAGCTCCTGTTGGGTAAGATAAGACTCCATGTGAATAGCACGTGGTGATTGGTAAATTCAAGGCAACAGCACAGGCACTGGTGTCACACATCCCAGAGACACTATCACAGCTGCAACTACAGAGCCTTCCTCGTTTCACCATCATACTTCAGAGCTGGGCAGTTACCAAAAGTAATCTATAAGTTAAGGATGTTTCATATCTGACAGCATAGCAAATGCAAAATATCCAAATTAAAACTCTGAAAACTCTTTATTAGAACCATATCATACCCAGAGTCGAAAGGGACCCACAAGACTCACCCGGTCCAACTGCTGACTCTGCACAGGACAGTCCCGAGAACCACAGAACGCCATGGGGTTGGAATGGATCTCATAGGTCACCTAGTCCCATGTTTCATATCTGACAGCATAGCAAATGCAAAATATCCAAATTAAAACTCTGAAAACTCTTTATTAGAACCATATCATACCCAGAGTCGAAAGGGACCCACAAGACTCACCCGGTCCAACTGCTGACTCTGCACAGGACAGTCCCGAGAACCACAGAACGCCATGGGGTTGGAATGGATCTCATAGGTCACCTAGTCCCAAGTCCCCTGCCCTGGGCAGGGACACCTCCCACCAGAGCAGGCTGCTCTCATCCAACTGGCTGTGAACACTGACAGGGCTGGGGCAGCCACAGCCTCCCTGGGCACCCTGGGCCAGTGTGGAATACACACCTACTGATGCTGAATCATATTAAAGCTCCATCTCACAGCACCTTGTCTGTTTGCCAACAGCTACCACAGCACCAGACTGCTGGAGTGAGGAAACCGTGGTGCACTGATCTAGAACTTCAGGACTTTCATAATTCAAACTTTTTGCAAATAATTGACACAATGGACAATTTAAGTAGTTTTAAACCCTGAAAATTTTAAGTACTTTCCACTGACTGGGAGGGGAAAAAAGAACATATCACAACAACTAAAACGAATCATTAGCTTTACCTGCTCCTGATCACTCTCACTCTCACTGTCACTTGAGGTTTCACTAGAACTACTCTGCCGGCTTTTGCGGGCAGATTTGCTGCTCAGGGGAGACAGTTTGGATTTCTCCAGGCCTTCTTCGCTC
>NW_008657158.1:0-863 GCF_000695815.1 Acanthisitta chloris | reverse complement strand
GACTTTTGGGGGATGAATCTCTTCATCTGACTCCTCACTTTCATCTGTCTGAGTCTTCCCCCTCTGAAACTTGTCTCGGCGTTTAGATTTTTTCTCTTTTTTCTCCTTCTGGTAAGGCACAGAGCAAATGGAAATGGATATTAGTGATGCACGTGGCACAGAACACAGAGCATGGTGCAGAACCTTTAGAACTTGAAATCCATGTTCTACTTAGAATCACGGGCTGCTAAGGGGTTGAAGTAGACCTTACAGATCATCTAGTGCCAAACCCCTGCCCTAGGCAGGGCCACCTCCCAACAGAGCAGGTTGCTCAAGAGTTTATCCAGCCTGGCTTTGAACACTGCCAGGCTTGGGGCATCCACAACCTCCTGGGCAACCTGTGCCAGTGTCTCACTACCCTCACAGGAAAAAGATTTTTCATAATATCTAACCTAAACTTCACCTTCTTCCATTTGAACCTGTTACCTCTTGTCCTGTCACTGCAGTTCCTGACAGATCCCTCTGCAGCTCCCCTGGAGCCCCTTCACATCCTGGAAGGTGCTCCGAGGTCTCCACACAACCTTCTCTTCTCCAGGCTGAACCCCCCCAACCCCCTCAGCCTGTCCTCACAGAGAAAGTGCTCCAGACCTCTAAACTTCGTGGCCTCCTCTGGACTTGCTCCACGTCCTTCTTATGTTGGGGACAGCAGAACTGTGTGCAGCACTCCGGGTGTGTCTCACGAGAGCAGAGTAGAGGGGGCGACCTGCTGGCCACAGTCCTTCTGCCGCGGCCGCGTTACTGACGGGGCCGGAGTGAAGCGACAGGTCCCTGCCCGGCGCCGCGCACGAGGCGCTGCCGACCGCCAGACACCCAGGCCTTCCTTC
>NW_008657157.1:4174-22063 GCF_000695815.1 Acanthisitta chloris | reverse complement strand
GTGAAGGGACTGGAGCACAAGTGCTATGAGGAGAGGCTGAGGGAGCTGGGGGTGTTCAGCCTGGAGAAGAGGAGGCTCAGGGGAGACATTATCACCCTCTACAACTCCCTGACAGGAGGTTGGAGTCAGGTGGGGGTTGGTCTCTTCTCCCAGGCAACCAGCAGCAGGACAAGAGGGTACAGACTCAAGCTCTGCCAGGGGAGGTTTAGGTTGGATATTAGGAAGAGTTTTTTTTATGGAGAGCTATCAGGCATCGGAATGGGCTGCCTGGGAAGGTGGTGGATTTACCATCCCTGGAAGTTTTCAAGTTGAGACTGGATGTGGCACTTCGTGCCATGGTCTAGTAACCACAGTAGGGTTGGACACACTGATCTTTGAGGTCTTTTTCAACCTGGCTGATTCTATGATTCTGTGATTTTACAGTGGTCTGCAGCTTCCTCATAAGTGAAAGCACAGGGTCAGGTACTGATCTCTTCTCTCTGGTGACCACTGCCAGAACCCAAGGGAATGGCATGAAGCTATGTCAGGGGAGGTTGAGGTCGGACATTAGGAAAAGGTTTTTCACCCAGAGGGTGGTCAGGCACTGGAACAGCTCCCCAGGGAAATGGTCACAGCACCAAGCCTGACAGAGTTCAAGAAGCATTTAGACAATGCTCTCAGGCACATGGTGTGATTCTTGGGGCTGTCCTGTGCAGGGCCAGGAGTTGGACTTTGATGATCCTAGTGGGTCACTTCCAACTCAGTTTGTTCTATGATTCTATGGTGATTCCACCACTTTTCTGGGCCCAGCCATCCAGGCAGCTTTTACCCAGTGAAGAGCACACCCACCCATACTACGAGCAGCTAGTTTCTTCTTTCTTCTGCTGTGGGAAATGGTGTCAAAGTCTTTACTAAAGTTCAGGTAGACAACATCCACAGCGCCATAGAGTTGTGTGTAAGTGGTGTAAACTCCATGTAAATGGAGTTTGTCCTTAAAAAAATCAAAGAGGGTTGTACTACCAGGAGGTGAACCCTGGAAGATGAAGATCCTGGCTGGGCCCCCTGCTGTAAAGCATGGAGATCCCTAAAATATCATCTGGTTTGCAATGAGAATAGGAGCATTTGCTTCATTTTAGCTTAAGAGATGGCAGAGATGGTAAAATAAATTGTAAGGCCAAGTTTATTTTTTATTTGCTGATATGTAAGTATTTGAGTGAGGAATTCTAGTGTGTAAGATCTTTTTTGTTTGATTCTTTTGAGTTTTAGTTTATTTCTATAAAACCATAAATTACCCGTTAGGATAATGGACAATTTATTTTGACGAAATCCTCATGTTCAGCAGTTGCTGATTCTTATTTTGAGGCCACCTGGCCCAAGAGTATCTCTTGGAGGGGAACTGGTGGGCATGTTCACACTGGCTCATGCCAAGTTGCATGAACTCTGCACCATGAGGCTAAAAACCCTGAATTGTGGGCCTCAGCCTTTCTACTAGTTCCTGTGCTCCTGATTTCTTGGCATGGGATTGAATCTCTCCCAGGATGAGCTGAGGCAGACAACGTGATCTTCCGTAGCCAATCAGTTCTGAAGCTGCCAAGGCACCAGGACTGGCCACAGCTGCTAAGGGGGACACAGCTGCCTTGGAGACCATCATTGTGGACAGCCAACAAAATCAAGCTGCTTTTAGCAAGTGCTCAAATTTCCCCCCCAGGCAGCATGATGTACTAGGAACTCCTACTTACAATTGTTCTGCTGTCATTTATGAGGCAACATAGGCTGTCTGAGGGCTTAGGGTAGATAAATTTACCATCTGCTTCCCTCTAGTGATTGCATTGATGAATAAAGACAAAGTGAAAATCATGCTTGACTATAGTTACTTTTACTTTCTTTCTTAGGAATCAAATTAACTGAACCCTTTCATTTTTTCTGTTGCTTATTCATGATTCTCTTATGCACCAAAAGTGAATGGGAAGAGCTAAAGGAGGATGGAAAGTTAGAATTTTGCTCATTGCCTCACTAACTAGAAATAACTAAGGTGCAAAACAAAGAGTAACCTGGATGACAGCTAAAAGCTGCTGCAAAAACCAACATTTTCATCAAAGAATATAGTAACATCACTGATAAACTTTTTTTTAACAGGTTTCAAAAGTTGAGTTATTCTTTAGAGCTTAGCAAGGTGCCCAGTGAAATTCCAGGGACATGTCCAGAGTGCCTGTCTTAACAGCTCCATCCCTCTGAGTGAGCTGATGGGTTCTCCTTGCAGAGGCTGCTCCATTATTTATATATACGTTATGTAGAACAAGATGCCTGTATTTAGTGACCAAAGATAAGCATCAGTTTAAGTCCTGTTTCTTTGTGTCACTCATTAGCCAGACTGATTTTTGGTCTGTTGAGGTCAAAGATGCAATTATGCTCTAAGATACAACTTCAGTTTCTCTGGAGCTGATGTTTTCCTTAAATAGGGAGCTGCCTTTCCTTGACCACCAGTTGCTCTTCATTGATTCAGCTACTAATGCTCTGGGCTGTGCTCAGGGATATTTTAAAGGAGTGATGCCATCATGCTCCAGTTCATCATGATGAGTCTTTTACCCATGTTGATGGTGAACTGTAACATTATTAATAAAACCAATATACAGTTTGGACTTTGCCTTTTGTGGGATTTTTATAGACTAATAGCAGAGATTGTACACCTGCAAGATTTGTAAGCGTGGGAGGGCTAAAGTGATATTCCTTTGGACTTTCTAAGGCCTTCACAGCACCTATTCCTCTTTCATCTCAGCCTAGGAGCCCATGGACACTATTATTTAACCTCAGTGGGAGAAAGCTGTAGAGTCCATATGCAACATAGATCTTGACTGAAGGAGTCCCACTGTTGTCTTTTCCACAACTGAGCTGTGCAGGCTACATCCATAAAACAAGAGCTGCTGGTCCTAACCCACTTCTGATCTCCCACTTCACCTTCAAGGATGCTTCTGCTCCCCACAGAAGCAAAACTGATTGCACCAACACCTGCAGCTGTCTCCTACTGCAGCTGGAAAGGAGAAATCCAGCTGAAGACCAGTATTACTCAAACAAAATAAAATAAAACCCACCATGAAGTCTAAGTTTAACACCCAAGATGCAACATCTTGTTTCGCCCACCATTACATCCTCAGGTGTTGGCACTGATGTTTTTCCCCATGCAGTTATCCCACACAACAGAAGGGAGCTCATCAAGTGCATCCTGCTGCCAGGGAGAGCATCTCCCTGATACCTTGCTAAGCCACTTCAGCTCATTAGTAAGACAGAAAAACATCCCTGCTTTTTCTTCTTTTTCCTTGCAGGGTGAATTTTCTTGCTCTTTCCACATAAGGACTCATGGCAGCCGCTGCTGCTGCCTGGCAGGTCTGTGTTTAGAAAAGTTGCTGGCAATCAAAAAAGAATATGGAAAGTGTCAAAGTGGGCTTGGTGAGATGGTTCACCTGGTGATGAGAGGGACAGAGCAGACACTGCCCTTCTTCCCCAGACCAGGAGGACAGTGGTGGGCAAGAGGGTTGGGGGCCATCTCTTTGATGCCAGAAGATTCCAAAGCCAGTGACTGCTTGGGAGGACAAGCTCTAGAGGACCTAGGAGGGCCTGAATCCAGTCAGGCATGGGCAGGCTTATCTTGTTCTTGGAGTGGTTGCCATCTCTGCACACCTTGAGCAGCAGAAATAAAAAGCAGAACAAAAATGCTGTGGCAAAAATGTCTCAGCTGCTGGCTCTCATGCCTGGCCAGGCCATTGATGCTGGTGAGAGGAACCCCAGTCTGCAGGCAGTTTTGTGTCCTGCAAGCCACTGCAAAACTGACTTATATTAAAAATAAAGAACACACAATACTGAAGTGGTTGGGGTTTGTCTATTAATCTCTCAACAGTCAGCTGCAAACCTAACAAATCCCCTGAAATAGCAGCAGGGAGCTGTGTCCAAGCTCATTCCTCCCTGCCCCCTTTTATGGCTAAAAATACTCATGACTGTCCGAAACAGGGAGACCAAAGCAATTTTACAGGCTGTGGGATCATGACTCATATTTTCACTCACACACTGGCTGGGGCTGTGTTTCCCAGCAGCCCTAGTAGAAAATCACCTCTGAACCACCAGGCACCTGGATGGAGCACCCACATCCTCTCCTTTTGCCATGGTCCTGTGGTGATACTTTGCTGGGAAGAAATGAAAATAAGACCAAGGCAGCCAGGTTGGGAGTGGCATTATCCCCCCTGCTTTATGCAAGGGAGGGCTAATTGAACCGCCTGGGAGCACTGACCCCAGGGAGGCAGCTGGGGTTGTTATTCTGCTGGTAATTGCTGTTTTCAGTCACCACAGGCAGCAGAAGGGACTTGTTCAGGGTTTCCTAAGGTGGAAATGATACTGGAGTTTTCCATCCAAATCCCCATCCAAAGGGGCCACCTTCCTCCTCAGACAGCTACCCTGCTCAGGTGGGGTCTCTCGTGCAGATCTGTGTGTGCACAGCTCTTTTCCCTGGAAAAGCAGCAGCAGCAGCAGCACCAAAGGAGATGCTAGCAACAGTCAAACTGGGGACTGTTCCCTCTGCGGTGACCACTTTTCAAGAGCTGGTAACAAAAATTTGCATTTCCCACCTGGCTCACTGCTCCACTGGCTCCCACAGCCTCTGGGGAGTTTGCTGGGGAGGGCAAGATGCAGCCTCGTGTCTCTATGTTGGCATCACTGATGTGGGAAAAGCCCAGTGCCTTAGGGACTTTCTCAGACTGGCAAAAAACCTAGCAATATTGCACCCTTCTGCCCCAAAACAGCCTAGCCTGGACACAGAAAGGTGGTGACGTGATGCCAGCACAGTGGTGCACAGTGAACAGACGTGCTAGTGCCTGCCCCAGACTTTCAGGATGACTGTACATACCTAGATCTCTGTGCTGAGAAACATGTTCTTTCAGCAAGTGGATCCTCTCTCCCTCACTGCTTCTTTCTTACAGCACCACACATGGGTGTGAGGCAGCCACGATCCTTTGCCATTTCTCTCTGTGTTGGTTCATTACTGCACAACTGGAGTGAGGAATACTGACCCCTCTATTAAAAACAAAAAATGTAACACCTGAGAAAAAAAAATAAATGGATGTCACTAAGGCTGGGTCCAGATTGATGTGATTTACTCCCTGCCTGCTCAGGAATGGGCTGCCAAGGGGTTGCAGGGGTCCTGTCCTGATGCAGGTTTAGTGCACACTGACACTCTTTGCATCAGTTTATCCCTGTTACAAGCCAGTGTGGCTGGGTCTGCAAAAGGAGTGACTCGTCACAGCTCCATGTAAAGCTGGCAGAGCCTGCCTGGTGTCATGGCAAAACATGCCATGAAGGTGAGGCCCTAGAGGAGGGATTTTCCTGAAGCCCTGGATAGATCTGCACGGATAGACAAGGTCCTTGTCTACACTGGGGTGATACTCACCCCAGCTTCTCAGCAACATCTGTTACATACACACTTGTTTCTGATGATCCCATTGCATAGGTAGGCAGGGGATCAAAATCCTGAAACCTGCCCTGAGCTGGCAGTGGTTTCTGAAGGCTAGTGGTGGTGACCAAGGACTGGTGGTGAGTTCTGCAGGGGATGTTCATTGCTCCACATGCAGAGATGCATGGCCAAAGGGCTTTGAAGGCAGAGTCAGTGAGCCAGCATTGTGCTTGCCTACAACAGATGCATTCAAACATGCTTGATCTGGGCTGATAAACCCCTCTCTTCCCCACTCCTTTGGCCTCACCACTGTCAGCAGCTACTCCTGGAGTCTGGCAGCCCTGTTGCCATACAACTCTTTGCATGGGAAAAGGTCTTAATTTGCTGCTGGCTTCACTGGGCACCTACCAAATCTGACACTGGAAGGAGCTGGAGGAAGTCAACAGGAATTGCTGGGGCATGAAAATCTCCCATGATGTTAGCAAAGAAACTGCTGCTTAGAGGATGATGTTGAAGTCAGGAAGCAGTTTAATAAACAGTGCAGAATTTCAATTCGAGAACACACCACCACTTTTTCCTCTAATGCTGCTAATTGCACATGGTTCTGCAGCATGATATTCCTTGCACAGAGCTACCACTTCCTGCCCTTGCTAAAGACCCTCACACAGAGGAGAAGCAAAGACAAATGTTGAAAATCCAACAAACAAATCATAAAAATGAGGACAAATCCTAGCTCTGAAAGGCTGCAGAAAATGCTGCTCTGTATGCCCATGCCATGAAACCACTGGGGGACCTCAGCAGCAAAAGCAGTGTAAGAGATGGATCCTTCTTACTGCTCTGTGCAGGGAGCAAATGGCTTCCCAGTATTGTGCACCTTTTTGGAAATTGTGCAGGTACAAGCCAGGATGGCTCGAGCTTCAAACTAAAGTCAGAAATTTTGGTGGAAACCCCTTGGGGAATGTGCTTCTCAGAGGGAACCTGAGACTGTTCAACAAAGCTGGTGGAAAAACCCTGCCTGATTTCAAGGCAGAAATGAGCTCAGCCTGAAAGGTCTAAATCCCAGATGCTTTGTGCATGCTCACAGGGGTGATGACTGGATCTGCTCTGGCAGTGGCCATCATCCTCAACATCAGCTCTTCAAGAGAAAAACCAGAAACACATCCAATTCCTCTAGCAGAATGTTCAAATGACTACACCATAACGTTAATATCCTCAAACAACAGACTACAGAGCTATCAAAGGGGAATTTCCTCTCCCTTCAGCCTGAACTTTCTTTTACTTCTGCTAATGACTTTGCATGAAGGAATCCAGATGTTAAAAACAGTGGACACACCAAAGAACTGGCCCATGTCTGTGTGTGACACTTCCCTATTCTCCTGGCCAGCTGGGCTGGGAAGGAGCTTGGGAGTGAAAACCCAGCTGAGCAACAGCTTGTGTTAGCTGAACAACTGCAGCAGCCACAGCAACTCGCGAAGCAAAAACAAAAATCCCACCTGGAGTAAACTAGAGTGACTGAGCAAACACCACAGCCCTTCGTGGGCTTACCTCAGTAAGAGGTATGCTGGGAAAGGGGATTTATAAAATGGTATCTTGGCCATCACTTCCCTGGGTCTCTGTCCAAAGCAGTTGGGCTGTGAGTGCCTATGCTGCCATAGGGAAGGTTGCTTACCATTAGCCATCCATGCTGTGCCAGGGGGCATCTTGTGCACGAGATAATTCTGCAGCCTGACAGCATCCTTCAAAAATCCTCCCAACTAGGGCATTTGTGCTCAGCTGAGTATTGTGGGGATTATTTGTACAAGGCTTTGAGGCCTGCAGCCCCGATTTGGATGGAAATGGCTCACCTGCTGCCACCCTTTCCCCAGCAGAGGGGCTGAGACAGTTGACTGCATTCTTTAAATGCAGAAGTAGTTTGACAGACAGGCTTACAGTAAATGATCCTAATGAAAAGCAGCTGCCTCATGCCTGTAAATAGGATTGTCTATGCAGCATTTTGCCATAATAGAGTAAAACCAGAAGATACGAATTTTTTTTATATAGAGAGAAAAAGACTTGCAGTCTCAAAACTAAACTTTACTGACACACCAGCACCATTGGGTAGGAGGGGAGGGTTTAGAGACAGTTGAAATAATTTATTCAGATACGTTCACTGAGACCTAAAGCCCCTGTGAGGCTTTGCTCTGCCCACACCACCCTGGCTTTGGTGGGGATCAGAGCCTGCAGTGCCTGTTCCTGCCCTGTCAGCCATGGCACCAGTATTTGGGACCAACATCCTTCCCATGTAAGTGCTCAGTCAGTGAAGCACTGGTTTGGAAGACATCCTGTATCTGAACACTCCTGCGTCTGCAAGAAACTCAGCACAGAGGAGTCAAGTTACCTCAAAGGGTCTTAAATATATTCCCTTGCCTCCAGCCACACTGTGAAACCCTCTAGCAAGAGAGATAAATTCTATTACACAAACCTCTGTACTCCCAGGCCTTCCCTTGCTCTCCAAGGCTGTTTTCTCTGCCAGGCCCCTCCTTGTTGGCCTCCCCAAGCTCTTGCTGATGGCTCATGCCCAGCTGGGTTTGTGATGTATGGCCACAGAGAAACCCAGCTTGACTTTCCTCACTGAGCAGGTATTCATCCCAATGAAAACCTGTCCATGACACATAGTGAGCCCAACCATCACCATCCAGAAGAACAGTGGGTGCTCCAGCAGACAGTGGATGTGGACATGGATGGACAGAGCAGCAGAAGCCCATGTGAGAAGTAAGGAGAATTGCCATGGCAGAGGGCAGCTTACCCATCCCATCCCATCTCTCCAGGCACGGGGGCAAAGCACCTCCCAGTTTCCAAGTGGCCTTTCCTTCCCAGGCAGTTTCACAGTCAGCAAAACAAGCTGAGAAATGGCATGTACTATTTTCTCCAAGTGTACAGTCTCCTGCAGAAGGAAGGAATGAGAACCAAAGCATTACTGATGTAAACTGCCAATATTAAGTTAATAGTAGAAATGGAAGTAATGAGCACAGCCACCACTGAGTGACACCAGCTTCCTACCTTTCTCTGCTCACTTTGTCTCACTCTAGGAGTTGGCAAGTTGTCTGTAGTCAATTACTCTTGCTTCAAAAGCTGAGCTTTAGGACTGTTGTTTTGGGGAGCTTAATCACAACGGCTTAATCACAACGGAGACAACAAAGCAAATGAGCACTGCCCACACACAATGGTTTGTTGTGAAGAGGAGGAAAATTATCTTCTGTGCAGTTATTTTACAGTTGATGTTCTTGCATGTTATACTGCAGGCAATTGCTAGGAATTGTGTATATCAAGAAAACAAAGATTTTTGGGCTGGCTCCTGACAACACTACTGAAGGTGAACATCAGAATCGGCACCAGGTCAGGCCAATGGTCCATCCAACCCTGTCTGCACCTCCAACAGCAGTCATGAGCAAATGACCAGGGAGGAGCAAGTGTAGACAACCACGTAAGGTATTTACTCTCCTGTCTTCAGCTGGTTTCAGCTCAGGTGCCTTCTAAGCCAGATGTGATTTCTGCTCAGGAACATCTGCTCCTGACTTAGACTGCCTTTTGCAAGTACTTGCCCAGTTTTCCCTTGAGCCCATGTAAATATTTAACGTCCAAAAATCCTCAGACTGGTTGCTTCATGAATCTAGTGCCTGCTGTCTGTAAAAAAATCCCATTGTTTTTTCATGTGCTTCTGGCTCTGGTAAGCTCCTTTAGAAGACCCTGACTTCTTGCTTTTCCAGGCCACTCATGATTGCATAGCCCTCTCTCCTGCTCTTCTTCAGTAATTTCTTTCTAAATCCAGGACTCATACCTCACACAGACTGAAGCTGCTATGTGTGGATCCTTGTGGTCTCCTTCTGCACCTTTTGCTGTTCTACTCATGCATCAATGCATTATGAAAATATGATGGACCATGGATTTACTTTATCCCTTTCCTTACCATGTTTGGTGTGCAATTGGCTCTGACCACTTCCCACTGTACCTACAGCAACACCAAGATCCTACTCCAATGCAGCACCAGGTTACTCCTCCCCCATCACTGTGTCACCTCCCTATCTTCCTTCACATCTACCTCCCATTTTACTTGGCCTCCTACAGCTCCTTCTTAAATCCCCCAGGCTGTGTATGTCTTCACCACCACCACCCTCAGAAACTTCCTCTCACGAGCAAGCAGTCTCATCCCACTGCTCACCTCCAGTTCAGTGTGAATATGTTGAAGATCATCTTGATTCCTGCAAGAAACTGTCATATACTTACCTGCCTAGAATCAAAGATGATGAGCGAGGAGAACAGTCCAAATAATAGAGGTCTAATTTCTGTTACAGACCATTTGGCTCTTCTAAACAATGTCTCTCTCAAATATTTACCCTCACAGCAGGTACCAACATGAGCCTGAGAGGTTAGGGACATAAATCACTGAGTTTTTATCTGTATTGATGCAGCACATCTTGGATGCTCTTTTCCTCTGCAGATAACTCAAAGAGTCTGTGTGGAAGCATCCTGGAGCTGAGTTTCAGAACTCAGTTTTCATGTTTTTCCCCAAAAAATGTCAGCCCAGGAAGATATGACACAGCTGGTAAGAGCACTTGAGCTCTTCTAACTCTATCCTGTTTCTTAAATGCCAAACTATTTTCCATCCAAGTATATGTTTATAAAGATTTTCAACTCTTAACATGAACAAAAATTCCCTAGAGTAGAGGCTGGCATCATGCCATGCTATATATCATTACAAAAGACAAATCCCAGACACTAGGATATTCAGAACAGGCCAAAATAAAAGGAAGAAACTTGGGGAATTTAAGGAGAAGTAGGTGGGAGGAATGTTTAATATAATGTTAAAGCAGCACTAGTTTATTCAAGCAAGTGCCGAGTGACTAAATGAAATGCTGGTTGTTTTCTTTTGCACAATTTGAGCCCTTTCATTTCACATATCTCCCTTCTGGAGATAGAAACAATAACGTCAGCCCTGAAGCACCCATGTTTATCTGCTCACTCTCACAGAGCTACAGCCACATGTGTGTTCTGGCAGCTGTTTAGCCCCCAGAGATATGCAAGGTGTAAACATGTATCTAGAAATAATCCACGGTGGTTTTGAAACCACTGTACTTCACTTGAAATCACGGACAAGATACAGACCCATGGGAAAAAAAAAAAAAAAGCCTCTCCAATATTTCTATGCATCAGTTTTCCATCAGGATTTTCATCATTTTTTTGCTGGGATGGAGGAGTGGGCCAAGTTTCCTGCCTACAGTTCATGGTTTGCCACTGACTATGAAAGGCTTCCAGCTCTGATGACCCTGGCTGCCCTTCTGCAAGTGGCAGACCCTTCATTTACAAAAAACACTCCCACGCCAAGCTTTTTCATCTGTGTTTGTATACCCTCTTTCCCCCTCTCTCCTACTGAGAAATATGGGAAGTCATTTTGACAAGACCCAGCTAACAAGAGGCAGGTGAAGTGCATCATTTACTGCTTCAGCTGCTCCACAGGAGCCCAGCTGCAGCACCATTTCTGCCCAGCTGGATTGCTGGTGCAAGTGCACAGCTGCTTTATTACAGGTGTGAGGTAGGGCTGACATCATTCTGACATCTAATGCCTTATCCTAGTGTGGTGAAACTGGGAGAGGTGATGACTTTATCATTTGGGCTTCTCCTGTTTACTGCAGTGTTTTAGTACACAACCCTGCACAGTCATCAGGTAAGAAGGTAAAGGGCAACTCTACTGTGTTACACAGGAAACTCCTCTCCAGGCAGCCACTTTGTGGGGGAGGATATAAATAGGATGGCATACAAAGATGTATCTTCTCTAGCATACTTCCCATTTAGCAAATGTGGCTTAAGGATTTCCTGCACAAGCAGCTGCGCTGTACACAACAGTCATGGACAAATCTGTTGTCTGAGAGTCCTCCTATCCCTGTTTGACCTCTGCAATCTCCTACAGAGATCAAACTTCAGCCATGTCCTCTCCTGGTTTAAATATGGGGCAATAGAGTGTCGCTGAACTCAACCACAGCTTTCTCTGTGGAGAGGCTAAAGTGCAACTACTCCCCCTGCTTCTCCAGGCAGCAGGCACAGGGCCCCAGAGTTACCCAACATAAAATAAACAGGGAATTAATTTCATCAAATGCCCTCGTTCTTTGGGGGCACAGGACTGAATCACAGAGGTGGGGAATGACAAACTCTTCTAATTATTAAGTGCCATTAAAAATTTCAGTGCAAAACTCATCCATGTAATTAGGTCAGTATCAATTACCCTGAGTGAATGATTCAGATTTCTCTAGCATGAAACACCAGCTACATACAACATCCTAAACCAGGGAAAATCCAAACCAGACCAGCTGAGAGCAAGTGAAAATAAATCCAGGAAAGGATATTACACTCTTAAACACCCAACTGCATGCAGACCAGGAGATCTGTGTTCTCTCCTGCCCTAAAACATGTGGATATGAGAGGACACTCACATGAGCTGTAACCACCTGTTCTGCCAATTGATGGCGACAACAGAAATAACACAGACACCAATGGGAAGAATAGGCTTATTTTACTCTTTATGTTTTAAGGTTATAGAAAAATGAATAATATATTTACATATAGAGTTAGTTTACTAAGTTCTAATACAAACAGCACAAACAACAACAAAGACAACAAGAAAGGTAATGCACCTAATCATTACTACATACAGGAAAGAACAGTGATTAAGAAAGATGCATCACCAATTGCCCTAATACTTTATCACCATCCAGACTCTCAGTCTCTGGGGAGCCCCTGGTTGCAGTGAGGGTTTGGAGAGCCTTTCCCAGCAACTGGGAAGTCCTACACAGTGTGTCCACTCGTAGGCGAGGTGGCCAAAGTCACTGCAAGAGAGTCCAGCTTTTATGGGCCAAATCAGAAAGTTATAAATAACTTGCAGGTTTTTTGTGGTTTATGTGTATAACACCTGCTGGTTCTCCCCTCCAACCAGCTGAGGTCGGGGCTTGGCCAGAACCCAGGACATGGGTGGTAGAGTTGCTTAAGACATAGACAGGGCATGACCTCGGAAATACTTCATGGGCAAGTATATAGCCTGTACCAAGAGCATCTCTAAGATACTTCGCAGAAGTATCTGCCTTGGGCAGATATATAGCCTATAAAATATCTTCTAGGAAAGCATGGCCTAGGACAGTTATATAGCCTATACAAAGGTTATCTACATCTATGTTCTACATTAAGTGGTTAACTAACAGAAACAAGCCTTGTTCACTATGGGTACAGGATTCATCTATGTCATCTCTAGCTCGGGCCAACTGTCCAAGCCATAGCATTTCACCACCTGGGAAGTGGGATAAAGGACCTGGCATCATCTGAAAATCAGTGCATTGGTCCATGCCAGTTCCTCCTCCCAAGACACAGGCACATATTTCCCTTTGTTTTCTAGCAGATTGCTGCAACTCCAGCACAGTATGGCTCAGGCAACACAGAAGAGAGCTGGGAAATCTGACAAATGTTGACATAAACAAATGCAGTTTTGGTGTACCAAACACAGGAAGTCAGTTCCTTCAAAGGTGAGTGTTTTTGAAGAAGTTTGAGATACTTCAAATAGAGGTCTAAAGACAAACCTTCAATAATATTCCTACTGTGGCATTCACTTTCCAGCAGACATGAACCCAATTTTCTGACACTTGATATTCTTTCACTTACAGCTAAAATGGTTTCTCTTGCTTTCCTGTGACGAGATCAGGAAGCTAGAGGAGAATAAATGGATAATTAGCACTCAGTAAGAACTTCTGACATGTATTACATGAAAGCATAATTCATGGAGACAAAACCCCATCCTGTTCAATGCATCATATAACCACTGACCACCTATAAAATCTCAGTTCTTCTTGTTGCATTTTGCTACCAAAAGATCACGAGTGCATCAGGTTTAAGTGGTATCACTGATGGCTGGACCAGTAACACCCACTGGGGATGGTCCATTCCAAAGATAGTAAGGATACCCACTGTGTTAAACCCATATGCTGCATAGATTCTCAGCAGGCAACACCTCCCTCCATGCACATTTTCCTCTCTGGAGAATGCTTCAGTAGCACTGCAGGCTGTTCCTGAGTAGGCACAGAAGATGCAGGAGAACTGGGGTAGCACACCATACATACTTTGTTGTACTCACACTTGCTGCAAGTCTGGCAGAACAAAGTGTTTCACTCAAAAGCCAAGTTGCTACCCCACAAGCTTTCAGGCATAGATTACCAGCCTTGATGGGGAAGGGGGGTTAGCACTTGAGTCCACTCCAAATTGCAAGGTAGGGAGAAGGTAGCTGACCAATGATTTTCTCATTCTTGGAACTCGAGGTACTCAATATCATACAGCAGATAATCATGTTGCAGAGCTCTTTGCTAGTAAGAGAAACAATTAAAACAAAAAGTCATGGAAGATACTGTTGTTGCTTGTCACTAACCACTGTGGGCTAGAGGCAGCTTCTAATGACTAAAGGCTCTCATGAGCTACCAGAAGCACTTTGTTCTTCCTCTGAGGGACTTGAGGACCAACCTAGCCTTGGTTAGGCCCAATACAGTTCTTCCTCAGGTATCTATTAGGACAGCCCAGGTTACATTTATATGGAGAACAGATGACAGCAAGAACAAATTATCAGAGTAGTTCCAATAAGGACCTTCTCTGAAATCTGAAGGGCACAAACAACACTCATCTCTCTTCAAAGTCATCCAATTTCTAGGTCTCATAAAGCAGGGCTTATGTTTCAACTGCCTTGACAGTGACAATCATTACTGCTGATGACCTGGGATTGTCTCAAAACCACATAGGTCAGATTTAAGTAAAATGACAATTCACTGGCCTCTCCAGCATTTATTTTTGCATAAACAAAGTAGTCAACAGCTAACGATATGATCAAACTTAGAGGTCTCTTTAGCAGTGGCCAAATCTACATCTTAAAGCAAAAGTCTATTTCCTCATGCAGCAGAAAATTGAAATTAAACCAAAAACTCCTTTGACTTTACATGTTAAAAAAACAAACCGAAACAAAAATCTTCACTTCCCACTGCTTCTAAATACCCATCAAAGTGAGGGGTCATTTGTTCCTTCATCTCAGCCTACCATTTCCTACTCTGGCAGCTGCTTACCCAAAAGCTTTTGTCATGTCAGTAGTGGGGATTTCCTGCTCCCTCCCCACCTTTTTTTAAAATCATTTGTATATGCTTCAATATGGGATGATAAGAAATGCAAACTGTGATGCAGATTTTGGAAAAGAAGAAAAACACAAGGGGTCTCTAGGTACACAAATATGCTTCCATTTTCATCAGTAGCATTGCTGAAGAGTATTTCAAATTTCTGTGAAATTTTGGTCTAAAAGTGGGTATTTTTAATCTTCTCTCTACTCACATGTGAGCTTTTGGGCTTGATTTCCAGGGAGATATGACAGTTTTCCTACTTGGCCAAGCAGTTCTATAGACTGAACATAAATCACACAACTGTTTCCAGCTCTAGCACAACAGTTAATGTTACAGGATACCAGGAAAGTAAGAGCATGAGTATTAAGAAACAGAGTGATCCTATAACAAAACAAGGAAGAAGTGACTTGTAGGATTATGTTTTCTGAAGAAGTTGCAACTCAAATTTATTGTACAAATGAAAGGTTTGTGTTCTTAGAACTTGTGACTTCCTTTGATGCACGGCTTTCAAACACTCATCACAAAGGCATCCTTGCTGCTCTGCTGGCACAAGGCATATGTGGTGTCCCCGAAAAAAAACCCAAAATTCAGACTGTCATGAGACAATTGACTTTTCCAGGAGAGGAATATCAGTGGCAGTGGTAGGAGTATTGGGGAAAATCAGATGACATTTCAGATACATGAGGAAACACTAATGAATCACGTACAATTGCCTTGCATAGGAGAATGCAGCCAAAATTTAGCCAGACAGATGGAGGAAAAAGGGGAAAAGGACACAAAAATACAGCCACAACAAATACTAAGCTGCAGCTTTTGGCTTTAAAACCTAACAGGGGATGTTTGGGGATTATTTCTAACCCCTGGAGAAATTCTCTCAATAACTGTCCAGAGCAGTTTTGCTTAAAGAAATTACAATAGCACTGACAGTAGAAAAGCTAAGTCCATAATCAGAAAGTTTACAGCTTGTTTTGCAAGTGAACACTGTCCAAACTGTCTCTTTCCTCCACAATCCAAGGGCCTGTCACTGAACATCAAGCCATGACATGAAGCACCTTAATGCTGCTCTCTCTGAGGGAGTCATGATCCATGTGCTGGAGGGATCCATCCATTTCAGTGAATCCAAAGAGGTTTCTCAGACAGCTTTGATGTTTACTGGAGAGGAAAGCACATACTCCACCAATAGATGAGACAACATGGCACAGAGGGAACGAAGATACGATGACAACAGGGCAAGAAAGGTCTTCTTTAGATGGGGAGCATAGCAGCAACGACTGGAATGACAGGCTGAACAAGCAGAAGCAAGCCAAGGAGCCTAGAAATTAGAAGACTGACTGACTGGAATGCTCTCTCTATAAAATTTGAGATTGTGCAAATTTCTGTACTGATATATTTCTGACAGGAAATTCGGTATGCATTCATATGAATCCACCCTTGCAGAAGAAAGCAGGGTAAGACAAAGAGAAGAGTTTCACCTAAGATCAGTAACTTTACAGAACTCTCCAGTGGCAACAGGAGAGACCCCCAAAACAGAGATGCCATCTCTTTATTCTCCTTTGGGACTGAATGAATTCCCTTTGAACCAGCTGACATCTCCATCCAGTTTAGAACTGAGCCACACTTGCTCTGTGATAGTACCACATACCAGACATGCTACTGCTGACCTGAAACTAAAAACTGGCCTATAAACTTCCATGGACAAGGTTTGAGGCCTCCCTCCACAGTTCTTCAGAAAGCAAAGATGCTGCATGCTGCCAGTGTTTCCCAGTCCCTGCTCTACACAGGGTGCTGAGTTATAAGCATGTAACTCATTGTCTGAAGTGCCTAGGCTTGAGGGCAACTTAGAAAAAAACATTGAAGTGCAGTAACATGAAAATACAGAAAACAGAGCAAAATTTGATTGAGATCACTGAGATTTGTTCCATACCTACGTAAATGTTAAGAGAGCCTGAAGTGATAGCTGACACACCAAGACTAGCCTCACCTTGTTCAGTCGGATGTTAGGGTGCAAATGTTTTCACTGACAAATGAAGATGGGCTGTGTATCTTCTCTGAAGGCTAATGTGCAAACCCCACAAGGTGCTGCTCAGCCACCCCTCAGCAGAATCTAGCCAGAGCTGTTTAAACACTGCTTTGAGCAGGTTGGGCCAATACAAATATTATAAACTGTGATTAGCAACTAAATTCATGATCTGAGCACAACGAAAGAAAAACTGACCGGCTTGGTATTTCATCACCCCTGACATTTTGAAAATTTGCTTCCAGAATTGCATTTCATTTACTAAGTTCTCACACCCTCTCTTGCTCTCATCTTCATCCAGCAAGGAAGAGGGCAACAGCTTTAAAAAGTTGGAGGAAGAGAATTTGAAGAGAGATGTTTTGTGATAGGACTGGTTGACATAGCTCAGCTCAGAACCACCTCCTTGATTATTATCTGTTAAAGGGATCCATTAAGCAGCTCTCCCTGCCCTATTTGCTTGCTAAGTTGGTTTCATGATTATTCTGTGAGAAGGAAATGGTTCAGTGTAGACATGAACTCATTTGGATTGGAGCCCTCAAGCAAACAGAACTACAGTGGAAATGTTATGCATATGAGTTGCAGTGAGCTGGAAGGAAGCCAAATTTCAGGGGGTACAGTGCTTACTGTAAACTAGATCAGAACAACAGCAGCACCAGATAAGAGCTAGATTGCTCATTACTGCATCACAAAGCCCAAAATGAAGAATTACCAGCATGTGGATCCTTGTTGACTTGCATACCTGAATTTTCGGGAATGCTAATCTGTCTCTTTCTTCTGTTTTCCCAGCTCTTTTGAAATTTGGCTTTCAGTGTTCCAACACTGAAAAGCAGAAAGGATTGCCAGGAATTCTCTTATCACCAGTCCTGTCAAGCCTACATTTCACTCAAGCCTACATAACAAAATAAAACTGGGTAGGGGAGGAATGGATCCAAGCCCAAGCGCATACAGGCCAAGTAACCAAGCGGCAGAAAACAGGGACTCCATCCTCTACAAGATAAACATTATAATTTGTGCATTAATTATAGCTGATTTACCTTCCTTATCCAAGGGCCTGCATTTCCTCCTCCCAACTGGGTTTTGAAGCAAAGGTCTGAGCCTTTATACAAACAAGCTAATGGATTCTAATGGTTCACCCTGACGCAGTATTATTTAATCACGGCAGCACTCCATTTTCCCTGCTGTATTCCGGGGAAGGAAAAGAGAGGAAAAAAAAAAGACTGCATCCACATTCAATTGTCTCATCTAAACACCTCTTATTTCAGTTTTCAAATTCCATTATTTCCCTTGTAGTC
>NW_008657157.1:0-4144 GCF_000695815.1 Acanthisitta chloris | reverse complement strand
TTAAATTTAAGAAAAATACAATATAAATTTAAGTATTTAACAAGTATTTAAGAAAGATACAACCACCTGGATCTGCTGTATTCTACTCTATCTGCCTTTTAAAGACATCTTCAATTTCCCAGCTGACCCCAAATCCCATTCCCACTGCACTTTTGGTTGATTTCTGTTTCCTTATCTCTGTTCTTATTTATTTTGCTTACTCTGTACTCTGCAGACTCCCAATTAGTTGTCAAGACAATTCTTTCCCCATGGGGTTGGACTGGAGACACAGTTGGACAGTGCAGTCATCCGTACTTCTCCATACCCACAGTAAACAAAACTGGTCTGCCCAATTTTTTCCCCAGTACCTTTTACCTATTTAGCCCACCAACACCATCCTGTCTTTTATTCTGTCACTTCAGATGCTTTCTCACGGTAATACCGTGCAATCTCCTTTGCAAGTACCACTCAGCCTGTTTTTCCTTATCATCAGGTGTGTCCTACACAAGAGGCCTATTTTTAATCGTGGTTACAGGAAGGGTACAAAGTAAATAATTAATGCTGCTAGCCAGTCCTCCAATCCCACCCATTTCACTTCATATCACATGTGCACTCCACCCTATCTTACTCACATGATTTAATTCTTGGGCTCTTTTCCTGTCCTTTTTTTTCCCCCCTAGAATCCTCTGGGTTTGTGTTTGATACTTCCATGGACCTCCTCAGTACATTTCATGCTCACTTGCCTCTGTCTTTCTCTCCCCTCCATATCTCTGCTCACCCTCCTTTTCCTCTCTCTGGTCCACAAAGACTCTTAACACTACATCTCTACTTTTATCTCTCATCATCAGCATAACTTTTCTTTCACTTGGCCCAAACTCTTGACAAAAATCTCACTAATATTTAGAAAGAAACAGGGTGCTTATCATGGCTAGGAAGAACAAACTAGGAGGAAGTGACACATGTACAGTAAAACCTGCAGCTCTTCCAGAAAAGTGTAATTTCTCATGAGAAATGACAAAGCACAAGGATGAAACTTCACAGGACAAAACCAGAGCATTGTCTGTCTTTTCATCTATCCTGGGGTGGGCATGATCATCTACAGAACACAAAGGTGAAAGACGAGACCACCTCACCACTCCCCAGACAAATAAAGCACATTTGTTCAAGGTAAACAAAGGAAAAATAAAGCAGGTGAGGAAGTGAAAAGAACTGTTGCTGCCAAACAGCAACTGAAGTGCCAGCCATTCAATCCATTCCTTGACTCCTTTCAACTGTACAAGCAGTGCTATTGTCAGGCAATTATTTCTGTACACACTGTTTCTCCGAGGGCACTTAATGTCCCCTTGCTTTGGCCAGAGGTGTACAAATACACGCACAACTGTGACATTTTCTTCAGTCTGCTACATAAGCACTAGAGAAATCTGTCGAATAAACCCTTTTGTTTCTGAACTTCTGAAGGGTATTGTTACTGAACACCGTGTAGTAGTGTGCAACTGCTCTGCAAGTCAACATTACATCTCAAATGAAGCATTACAAGAAATACTTAAATCACATTTTATTTTTCAAATTCAAAAATAACAATTAGCTTTATTTAACATGTTACACACCTCAGATTTAAAATATCATGCTCTATTTAAATATCTGAGTGACAACACTATACAAATAAAATGTTACACAAAATATATTTAAGAAAATGTTTTGGTCTTCAATCTGAACAATAAATAGACAGGCACTTCTACATATACAAAGAAAGCAACCACTATTCAGAATAATTTTTATAAGCAAGATGTGGAAATACAGAAGATCTGAGTTCTGAGAACATGTTTAACTCTACATGAGACATCATGCAACTTTAAAGTTTGTTTCAAAACTTGAAACTCTTAGTAACAGCACAATTCTAGATTTGCTACCGCTTTATAGGAGATCCAAACCATGCTCTCATAAACAATGTGCAATTTCAGGTATTTCCATCAAGTCAAGCCACCTGATCACACTTAGTGCCCAAACAGAAAACAAGGACTGACCAGGGTAGCTTTTCACGTAAGTAACATGAGTCTGCTTCAGTAGGTAAGCTGGAGGCAGGGCTCAGACCTAACTGTACCTGTTTCCCAGCCCCAACCACAATCTGTTCTCTCTTCTCCTTTTACATTGAGCTCTTATGGGGTGTTTCAAGCAATATGATGCCTTTTTTTCTGTGTGAAAAAAGCATCAACTAATAAAAGGACAAATCCTTCAGACACAGACACACTGCACAGAAGATCATAAGTAAAGGAGAAAATACTGTTCCAGGGTGCAAAAGGACTGAAAACTATAAATTAAAAAAATGTTCAAAACTTGAAGTCTCCTGTTTCATACCTAAAACTACATTCCTCCAATTTGTGTATTTCCAATTTACAGTGGTTTCCACACAAAAACATTACTCAAGGAAAAATTATCTTCCACCACCACAATTAATGAAAGATGCACTGTGGTAGGCAATCCCTGTTTCCAATACAGCTAACCAGTCACTGACAGCTAGTTATATCCTGGAAATCCTTTTTAAAATTCAGACAAATATTGAAACATAACGACCACCAGGACAGTGGAAAAGTCAGGACCAAGTCTTCAAAGCCATCCCTTCAAATTTTAGTATTATTCTCATCTTCAGAAGTACAGGAGAAAATTTACAGAGAAAATTCAACCATTAAACAGACATTCTGTGAACCACCAAAAAAGTCAGCCCCAAACTTGGGAAGTTATTTGGATTTAAGACACTTACGCACATTACTTTAGCAACTTAAGTGTGGATCTTGCAAGCGTGTCCAAATCTTAATCATTTCTTGAGGTTTTCTACTATGTACTAACATTAAGTTTGTGTAGGAACATATGTTATTTCTGTATTTCTCTTCGATATCAAACGTTTTGAAGCCTTTGTGTTTCTCCGGAGCAAGCCCAAGCTTCTGAAGGCACATTCCAGTATAAACATCATCAATGGGGTAAAGGAGTACTTGGTCAGATGCATTATTGAGTCTTAATGCCAAGTCACCAGAGTACAGAAACCCACCACCTCCTGCGTACGGAGGATATGAACCTTCATAAACACTTTCTGGGATGTAGTACTTCAATTTCTTTTCTCTATGAGGTCCAGCATCTTTGATCACATCGCCTACAAATAAGTCTTTGGCTTTGTCCTTTGATAAGCTCTTCAAGTAGTCCAGGATCTGATGGGTATTCACAAAAACATCATCATCACCCTTAAAAATAAACTGGACGTTTGCACAGCTGCTGCTGACCCACTTAAGGAACAGTACCTCTTTCAGAGTTAAATTGAAGAAAGTGTCTCTGTAGTTCCAGAGGAGAATGTCTTGGTGGGTTTCACTCTCAAATTTTAGCATGTCTGAAAGATCAGGAAAATTATCCTCTGGTGGAGTCTGTCCAAGTAAGAAGACCCTTCTGACTGTCACATCCCCTGAGTTTATCTCCTTGCCCCAGGATTCTCTAATTGCTTGCCTTCTATCAAAATGGGGTGTAAGTGACTTAATAGCCAGCAGCAGAAAAGGTTTATGTTTGCACTTGTTTGGCTGATCCATTAATAACGAATAATTTCTACATCTCAGATAAAGCAGAAAGTCTTTGAATCTGTCTGGCAAGTTAGCAAAGTCACTAACCTCTGAAGATACCCATGGGTCAGGGTCACAGGAACTGAGAACACTCAGGTTAGCAGCTAAGTTCTCTTCCACTGTCATATTGGAAAGCAAAGTCAGAATGGGGTTGTACAGCAGTTCAAGCTTCTGCTGCTGTTTGTTCCAGTAAGCTTTGTGAGGAGTATATTTTCTCCAGAATTTGCTACGTGGTATAACAACACGGCCTTTTGCATTCTTGTCTTGGCTGCCACTTTTTGAGACTTCCACAATCACATAAATAAAAATGTTTACCATCATCAGAATTCCCAGCAGCTTTAATCTTCTGCGTCCAACACTCATTTCTCATATCTAGAAATTAAAAAAAAAGATTTTTAGCCTTCATCATATCAAGCTTTTGAGCTCATAAAAATGCAAACTCTTTTCAGATGAAGAATATGCAACTTAGTACCCTAAAAACAGAGAACCATAGAATGATAGAATCAGCCAGGTTGGAAAAGACCTCAAAGATCGTGTCTAACCCTACAGTGGTTACTAGACCATGG
>NW_008657156.1:0-434 GCF_000695815.1 Acanthisitta chloris | reverse complement strand
TGCAACTGCTAAATTCAACAGAGAGAATAGCGACATAGCAAGGTGTGTGGGTATTACAGGTACACAAAAAATTAAATCTGACTCCAAACAGCTGCATGAGAGTTTTATAAAACTCAAAGACTAGCTGATGGAATGAATCCAGTGAGGCTTCATGTAGATGCCTCATTCCTGGACATGTTCAAGGCCCGTTTGGCTTTCAGAAATCTGGTCTAGTGGAAAGTGTCCCTGACCATGGTAAAGGGTCAGACCTAGATGGTCTTTAAGATCCCTACCAATCCAAGCCATTCCATGATTCTATGAAATTCAATGTGAAATAATGCACAAAGTGAAAAAAACATAACTATATCCAGACAAAAATAAAGCAAATATTAATCCATATGGTTATGGTGAATAGGTCCTTCAAAATTTCAGTGTTCATCAATGACACAAAAAAA
>NW_008657155.1:0-786 GCF_000695815.1 Acanthisitta chloris | reverse complement strand
CAAAGGTCAAGGTTGGGTCAACCCAAAAGCCCCAAAGGTCAAGGTTGGGTGAAGTCAAAGGAAGTCAATGTTGGGTCAAGTCAAGGAGAGTCAACGTTGGGTCAACCCAATGAGCCCAAAGGTCAAGGTTGGGTCAACCCAAAGACCTCAAGGGTCAACGTTGGGTTGAGCCAAGGAGAGTCAACATTGGGTCAAGGCAAAGGAAGTCAATGTTGGGTCAAGTCAAGGAGAGTCAACGTTGGGTTGAGGCAATGAGCCCAAAGGTCAAGGTTGGGTCAACCCAATGACCTCAAAGTCAAGGTTGGGTCAACCCAGTGACCTCAAGGGTCAACATTGGGTCAAGTCAAGGAGAGTCAATGTTGGGTCGAGGCAATGAGCCCAAAGGTCAAGGTTGGGTCAATCCAATGACCCAAAACTCAACTCAATGACCCAAAACTCAACACTGACCAAATCCAATGACCCAAAACTCAACTCAATGACCCAAAACTCAACACTGACCAAATCCAATGACCCAAAACTCAACTCAATGACTCAAAACTCAACACTGGCCCGTCGGCGGTGCGGGTGACGCCGGTGGCCGCGTGGGTGACGCTGCAGCTCAGCGCGGTCGGGAGGGCGTGGCCAGGCAGTCTCAGGTGTGACCCCGAGGTCATCGGGCCCGTCCTGCTGACCTTGACCTCGGCCATGGGCTCGGGGTGGACGTCCCCTGCGCCCGTCCAGCCGAAGGTCACCGGGGAGGGCAAATAGCCCGAGGCAACTCAGGCCACGTCCAGCCAGGGGGCGGAG
>NW_008657154.1:0-339 GCF_000695815.1 Acanthisitta chloris | reverse complement strand
TCCATGGGCACTGGGACCAGTGTGGACCTCAGAGTGGTCAGTGCCACCCTGAGAGGTGGGTGAGGGTGCCCAGGTGTCCTTCAGAGGGTGGTGGTGCCACCTGGGCAGGTGAGGTGAGCCAGGTGGGGCAGTTGGCACCCATAGGTGCCATTCCATGGGCACTGGG
Source organism: Acanthisitta chloris (assembly GCF_000695815.1). Lineage (NCBI taxonomy): Eukaryota > Metazoa > Chordata > Aves > Passeriformes > Acanthisittidae > Acanthisitta > Acanthisitta chloris. Next base: position 173 of record NW_008657154.1, on the reverse strand, counting down.
ACCAGTGTGGACCTCAGAGTGGTCGGTGCCACCCTGAGAGGTGGGTGAGGGTGCCCAGGTGTCCTTCAGAGGGGGGTGGTGCCACCTGTGCAGGTGAGAGGCCACAGGACAGGTGAGGTGAGCCAGGTGAGGCAGTTGGCACCCATGGGTGCCATTCCATCCGGTCTGGGCAT
>NW_008657153.1:0-704 GCF_000695815.1 Acanthisitta chloris | reverse complement strand
TGCTGCTTTTACTGTGTGTAATTTCTACATTTATTCATTTCCTTTCCTAATTCTAAAAAAATCCCTTAAAGTCCTAAGAGGAATAACTTCTGTGTTAAGAAGGCTGCAAGACCTACTACTCCAAGACAGACACGTGATCTGATGCTGAAACACTTCCACTATTCTGAAGCCATCTACCATGACTTCTGCCTTATGATAACACCTAAATTCCAAAGATTAATCCAACTGTGACAGGACCATGAGAACTCTCACTGGAGCATATCCCACAGCATCCTTTTCAGTGCACAGTCTATCATTCATTCAAGTTTATGGTTTATCACTCTACTATGAGAAATAAAACATCACGTGACAGTATCACTGCATTAAAAAAAACCTATGCAAGGGCTGTTTAAAATAATTTCACTGCAAATTTTAAACTATTATAGTGGGTTTATTTCTTAAAATGTAATGCATTTTTAATGCACTTAATCCCCCAACCCTTTATCAATGCCTTGTTTCAGTTTGACATGGATGGGAGGGGGTTATGAATGCTAATGCACCAGTTAAGTGCTGACTGCTGCAACCACCACACTGCAGCTTGGGTCTGCTGTGGTGTTTCACCCAGCAGTGGGTAGGGGCAGGCAGGGGGCAAGGGACAGGCAGGTGAAAGGGTCAGTGGGAAAAGAACAGGCAGGTGACAGGAGCAGCAAGTAAGTGACAGGCAG
>NW_008657152.1:0-383 GCF_000695815.1 Acanthisitta chloris | reverse complement strand
ACGTTTTGTGAAAAGGCCTGAGACAAAGCGTTCAATACTCCTGGAGAGGTCAGGGTCGGATCTCCTTTCAGTTGATGGAACAGGGGATGCAAGTCCTCAAGGCCCATATCTTCCATGGCTGCATTAATTCATCTCAAATCATGCAGCAAACACCATCTGCCACTTTACTTTTGAATCACAAAGCCAGGAGAATTCCATGGACTGGTGGTGGGTACAATATGACTGGCTGCTAACTGTTCAGACACCAAAACTTGGAAATTACACGGCTTTTCTTGGGTTAGGGGCCATTACTCTACCCATACTGGAGAGTTTGTTTCCCATGTTAGTTTGAGGATGTGCTGCATTGAAGGTCAGCCATGATGCCCCTGAAATGAGAGGTCATC
>NW_008657151.1:11001-11912 GCF_000695815.1 Acanthisitta chloris | reverse complement strand
TCCCGAGGGATGACAGGAACGCTCGTCCCCGGAGCGCTGCAGGTTTCGCCTGTGCTCGTTTCCCAATTTCAACAACACATCCCAATAAAACCAGGCTGTATCTCAGCGAGAAACCTCGAAGCTGTTCAAGAGAAAAGCCATGGTAATGTTTGCGTCGATCTTTCCTTTTCTCTAGGCTGTTTCCCTAAGAAAAGATGGCAGATCCGTGGCAAGAGTGTATGGATTATGCAGTGGGTTTGGCGAGGAGAGCTGGGGAGGTATGTATGAAGTGTTAATAAATAATGACAAGGGTTATAGAGTCTGGTGTGTATCTAGTTTTTGATGGAGTTTGTGGAGATGCCTGCTGAGGAGTGTTTTGTTAAAAAAAAAAAAAAAATCCGAACAGTTTGTGATGTTCCAAGGTTAGGATTAGAGTGTCGTTCATGTTTGCAACTTGGGTGATTTAAGGAAACAACTTTGCACTTTGCTTTGGGCTAGAGTCCAGTTAAAGACTAAAGGGTGGCTTTTGGTTCCTTGAATTTGATTTAAAAAGAAAAGATAAATTCAGAATTGTGGTAAACAAAGGGCATCTCTATTTTCACCTTTAAACAACTCCTGTCCACCTTATTATTTTACCACCTGAAAGCTGGTCACAGTCTTTCTTGTGAACCCCTCAATCAACTCTATATAGTGGCTTGTTGTTGGCACATAATACTATATTGTGTTCTCTCCATCCCTGGAAGCGTTCAAGGCCAGGCTGGATGGAGCTCTGAGCAACCTGGTCTCGTAGAAGGTGTCTCTCCATGGCAGGGGGTTTGAACTGGGTGATCTTTAAGGTGCCTTCTGACTCAGGCCATTCTACGATTCTGTGATTCTCCTCGTGAAGATTGCCTTGCTTCTGTAAATAAGAAACATCCCTCACACTGGCAGTA
>NW_008657151.1:9141-10973 GCF_000695815.1 Acanthisitta chloris | reverse complement strand
AGTTTGTGCATCTTGGCAGATCGTCAGCACTAGTGGTTACTAAATACTCAGTTCTTGATGGTTCTGCTTGCTACATTTGAATGCTGTGGCAGCCAGACAAGATGGCACATGTACTAATCCTGTCTCCTGGAGGTGCAGAGCATTGCAATGACCTCATTAAAGTCTTCCCTCAGAAATTCTTTCTGAGTTATAGTTAATTATGTGGGCTGCAAGGCATGGATTCTTGCTTAAGCTGATTGTGATAGTTTTGAGCTCATAAATTCAGGGTCTGGCTAAAAATAGCTGTCTTGAGCTCAGTCTTAGGTGTTTTCTTCAATCTGGTGTTAATGAATCTAAAACTTGTCCTAACAAAATAGACCCCAGTTTCATGTACCAGTGGATCTTCTTGTATTACTTAGATTTAAGGTCATGTGAAAGTTTTTGTGCTCAGAAGGGACTGGAGATGCAAGGGCAGTCCCAGCTCCTGCACTTAAATCCAGGTTTTGTCACTGCCTCTGTTTGTGTTTCGTGTGTGCAGTATAGAAAATGACTGTAAAAATCATGCCCATTTTTTTGGAAAAACTACTATATTCTGTACCATTAATTAAGAAAGATTTTTTTTTTCTAACAGATAATCCGTGGAGCACTCAAAGAAGAAATATCTGTAATGACTAAAAGTTCACCAGTAGATCTAGTGACAGAGACTGATCAAAAAGTAGAAAACTTCATTATTTCTTCAATAAAAGAAAAGTATTCTTCTCACAGGTATGGCTTCTTATCAGTACACTTTTGACAGAAGAAGGGGAGAGCTGAGTGGAAGAAGAAAATGGAAAGTTTATGATTTTGCTTGGTAAAATTTCATTACAACTAGCATGATGGAAAGTTGTAGCATTCTTTCTTACTGTCATAAAATTGAGTATTTTAGAGTAGTAGTGGGTTGAAGTTTTGCCCAGGGCTGTAGTACGAAAACAAGGTGTCACCAGACCCACTGGAATGAGAAAATCACTTCCAGTTGAGCCAGCTGTAAGCAACTTCTTGGTTATTTGTGGTGGAGAATCAAAGGTGGTCCCAGGAAACCAAATTTCCTGTCTGCTGTTGAAACTGGTGCGTCTTTGCTGCATGTGTTGGATGGGTCCCATAGAACGGAGTGTGCCTTTGGCAAATCTCATACAGTTTGAGAACATCAAATGTACTTAAAAGAAGACAGGATCTTCTGATTCTGCATAACTGAAAATCTATCATACAAAATACTGATTTTCTTTCAGTATTTTTTTTCCCTCCTCCTGCCCCTCCTCCCCACCCCTGTCTCCCACCCCCAAAAAATTTATTCTTGAAGGGTGAATTAGATGTGTTTTGCTTACATAGGTCTTTCTTTCCCATTTTGACATAATGGTTCAAGTTTAATAGGGTTTCCTTAAAGTAGATTTGCTATTTTTTCCTTTCATTTTCTTGGAGATTTTGTTATTGTAGTTGTATATGTGAAATGTCATAAATATGTGTAGAACTGGAACAACTTCAGGGGATGTAGAATTTCAGTAACCCAACCAAATTAGTGTAGGCATACAGACTTGTGGAATGACCTTGAAATTACAGTTTCTCTGATAAGCATTTTAGGATATTTTAGCTTCTTTTGATTTTAGATAATTGATATCACATTAGACATACTGATGTTGAACTTTTTCTAATGAATTGCTCACCCACCTAAATAATTATTCAGTCTCTCTCTTCTCTTTGTGAAGATCTGCTGCTTTTTGGGAACATGATGTTTCTTTCTGATTAGTCATCTTCACTTCTGTAGTTAATCATAAAACTCCTGATCAATATTAAAGGGACCTTATTTGTTTCCAGTCAGC
>NW_008657151.1:0-9107 GCF_000695815.1 Acanthisitta chloris | reverse complement strand
TTGATGCAAACTTTTCATAGGTTGAGTAATGTGTGATAAATTGTAACAACCTGCAAAAGCATAGAAGAGAATCGCACCCTCTTAGACGCATCCTAATAATTTTGCAGTCCAAAATAAATACTTCCGTGAGCAGCAAAAACTGTGAAATTTGGGTTCCTCTGGTACTATGCCCATGTGTCCCTTGGTTTACTATGATGGTTGAGCACACACTCTATCATCTTCTTCAGGAGAAAAGTCTGGTTTGGATTTCATACCTTTACCATGTTACCATTTTGTAATGCTTGTAAAACTAAACAGTTTTGAGATTAACAACTTTCTGTCATATTTGGGTTGAAATCAAGCTTCATTTTGCACCATCTCTAGAGGTTTTCAAGACTAGACTGGATGTGGCACTTAGTGCCATGGTCTAATAATGACAGTAGGGTTGGAGCCGATGATCTTTGAGGTCTCTTCCAACCCAGTTGATTCTATGATTCAAATTTAACCGTTGCTGCAGGGCTCTAACCAGATTGCATAAGACTAAAAAGTCTGACCTTTCTGGCAGTTAAAACACAAGCTAAAGAGTAATGTTTTTATAGGACAAGTAAGCTGAGAGGTGTGAAAAGCTATAAGTAGTCTGTCCAAAATTTGACGATGCTCTCTGTTACTGGAAAAATGATGAAAACATCAATGTTTTGAATGCTAAATTCCAGTAATCTCTATTGAAATGTAAATTTCTTTTCCCCTCATATCGTGGTTATCTCTGACATCATAAATATCAATGCAAGCTTGGTCAGATGTGGTTGGTGTTTTCTAGATAAATCATGTATTTCTCAGCTTTTTTTCATATGATCACTGGTGGTACAAAACCCTTCATCTCACTTCAGGAATTTCAATGTGAAGGACAGTGTTGTAATTCAGACATTTTAAACAATTTCTTTCTGCCTTTTACATGTGTTTGCTACTTTAGCTTTATTGGAGAAGAGTCTGTTGCAGCTGGAGCGGGCAGCATTTTAACAGACAACCCCACATGGATTATAGACCCTATTGATGGAACCACCAACTTCGTGCACAGGTCCACCTTTCATTGTTTTTAATACAGGCAACTTCAACTGATTATCCTTTTTCTTTCCCCACTTCCATGAAAGTAAAGGGGGTTTTAACTTTTAAATTCTTTCAAAAGAGATACTATGAACTTGTTAATAGTTACAGATTGATATTTGCATTTATTGGAACCATTGGGCAGTTTTTGTAAGCATTTTAGTAGTTCTGTAAGTACTGTAATTGTGTCACTCTGTAACCAACAGCAGTTGTTCCATGAGAGACCTATGCTATATCACAAGAGTCGGGAGCCCTTGGCACGGATGATGGGCAGATTTCAACAGTATAGCCACAGGACTCAGAATTAGGAGTTGCAGCATCTTCAGAGAGGCAATAACAGCTCCAAGTGCTGATTTCTAAGAAATTTCAAATCCACTGAGATCTAGGAGCAAAAGAAAACAGAATCACCAGGAATTGTCAGTGGTATTTTGCACCAGGATGAGTAGGGGACTTTGAGTATAATGCTGACAGCCTGTTCCTTCTGTCTTTGAAACATGGTAGATTTTAGCCCCAGTGAGATTTCCTGAGCATGCTTAATTCCAGGTTTGAAATGACTGCTGCTATGTGCACCATGGCTTTTAAACAGCAGACAAATCCTGCTAAGTAATGTATTCAAAAAGCTGTAAGAAAAAGTCCATTCAGATTAAAAGTCCGTATTTTTTGCAGATAGTAATAAAGGCAAATGTTTGGAATGGCAAAAAGAAAAGTAAAAGATAATAATTAAAATGAATTGGTTGATTATTTCAAACTTAGAGATGCAGCTCCACCATGTCCTGTGTATGAATTGGTTGATTATTTCAAACTTAGACTGAGATGCAGCCCCACCATGTCCTGTGTGCTCCCACTGTCTTCACTCTTCCTGCATTCTTCAATATCTCTTTCTCATGGCTTTGGTGGAGAAAGTGGAGGTGGGGGGAGAGGTAACTTGCTACTTGTCATGAGACCATTTTGGCCAGTTTGTTCCTTCTGAGAAAGGTTAGTAGCATAGAGGCTTGTTTGTATTCTTTGGCTGTAAAACAACAGTCCTTAAGCTAGTAAGAGCTGTAACAGGAATAGCTTCAGTGGGTGAAAAAGTTTGTATTTTAAATGGTAATCAGTGTTGTTGGGTCTATTTTCATACTAAATCATGCAAGTTCCAGAGAACTCTTTCCTGTATAGTCCAAATTTCTGTTTGAAATATGCATTACATTTAATTAATCATTGTCTTTATTAAGAGTAAGCATGGTAATGAAAGAAGCATCCTGTCTCACTACAAATAAGTGAAATGTTTTGTTTTGTAGGTTTCCATTTGTGGCAGTTTCAATTGGCTTTGTTGTAAACAAAAAGGTATACTTTTTATTACTTAATATCTAATCACACCCACATTAATTACTTATTGCTAGTTATAACAAAGTTCTGTGATTTCACAGTAAATGGGAAGAAAGGGAAAAAAACCTCAAGGTATTTTCACTTTTTCTTGCAGATAGAGTTTGGAATTGTGTATAGTTGCATAGAAGACAAGATGTATACTGCCAGAAAAGGAAAAGGTGCATTTTGCAATGGCCAGAAACTGCAAGTATCAGGCCAAGAAGGTAAGCTGAACTGAGTGTCTTGTTTCTGGTAATTACCAGATTGCAAATGAGACAACAACAGCTTTAGATCTGAATATATTGGTCTTTCTTAGCTCACAGTTTTGTTTTGCAAGACTTTCTTTGGCCAGAGCTGTTTAGTTTTGAGAAACAGCTGTTATGTTCTCTTTGATGCATATAACCTGATCTTTGCAAAATCAGGACTTGGCAATTGAAGATTTTATTCCCCATGTGTCTATGCTGGGGTTTTTTTCTTAGTTTTTTTTCTTTGTTTTTAGTTCCCTCTATGTCTGTAATCTGTCTGTGACTGTTCTTTATAGTCTGTAACAAATCTGCCAAAAAATTCAACTTCTTCCAGGTGTGATCTAGTGATTTAAGTCAGTAGCACTCTTCTATGCTTACAACCCTGCGGAAAGTAAAATCCACACTTCAAGTGTGACCTTTAAAAATCTCAGGATTGTTTTAGTTTTTATAGCAATAGAATTTTATTTACTGAAGGCATCAATTAATGCATATGCACAATTGGACCAGATAATGCTTCGTTCATTGTATTTTATTTTGTCCTGCCATTTTCCAAGTAAGAACAGATTTTTATATATTTGATATATGTAGCATTTTACTAAGATACCTTACTTTTTTATTCAGTCTTGTAAGAAAGCAATGAAGTAAACTCTGCTAGTTACTGTTCCTATTTATGTTGTTCTGTTGGAAAAGTGAGGTTTTGTTTCTTTTCCAGACATCACAAAATCTCTTTTAGTAACAGAATTGGGGTCAAATCGTGATCCAGAGGCTATAAAAATAATTCTTTCTAACATGGAAAGACTTCTCAGTATTCCTATTCATGGGTAAGATACTTCCTGGTTTTTATATTTACTGGCAGTGGTTAATATTGTAAGTATTCTCATTTTTAGGAAGGATTGGTTGTGTTGCATTTGACACCTTAAATGTGAAATAAGATTCAAATGTTTCTGTCTAGCAGCTTCTGCAGAGAAACCAAGTGTGTATAACTTTTTCAAGCTGGGACAAATTCAAGAAAACCCTAACAATCAGTATTGAGAAATGAAGCATGTTTGATTTTGTAGGACTATGAAGTGTTGTATTTACTAGTAAAAAAAAAATTAAATACTATTTTGTGCCTTTTTTTTGTCCAGAAACACAGGAGTAAAACAAGATGAAGAGAAGCTGTATTACATTTATTAGTTTCCTTTCCTTGTATTAATGAAAATTGCTGGGGTTTTTTAAATATATATCAGAAGACAAAAGTAGATTTCCCTTTCCTCTTTCAAAACCACACCATTTTTTAAATTTATCCAAGCAGTTGAAGTTGTCCATAAACTGCTCTTATTTTGATTACATTTCTTGCTTCTGCTCTTCCAGATAAGCCAAAGCCTACATTTCCACTAACCATTTTACATCTAAAAGTGGTTTCAGTAGACAGCATTGTGTTACTCAACTCAATTCATGTTTCTGATGTAAAAAGGGTTGTAGTTTTATACTGAGATTCTCAGGATTCTTGTTTTGACACTTAATATATAGATTTTTTTCCTACTTCCAAGAAGTCTTCTGATGTCATTAAAGAATATATGCTAAATTATAATTAGGGAATGCCTTTTAGGTGTGTTGTCAGTTCAGCTTTGGCATTTTATTTGTAAACAATAATTTGAGATTGGAGTTGATTGAAGTTGCTTCTTGGAGTAATTTAGCTGCTGTCACTTACAATTTAATGTACATTTTACTGGCAATTGAAATAACTGCAACTATTTGTACAAGCCACACTTAGTAAATGCATCAACATTTCCAAAAGAAACTGGAATTTGTGTCACAGGGGGTTGATGTTTTCTTGACCAGATTTATGCTGTGTATTTTATTTTTGTGATTACTGCTGTTAGGGCTTTTTTCAAGTCAGAGATAATTACTGAGCATCATCAGAGAAACTGAAGTAATTGTTTTTTGCAATGCTGAGAACAGTGTGTGGTCTACTTGAATTCTTGTATTCAAAGAGCAAGGTAGAATATTATTACGGTTTCATTAAGAAATTGTTTAAGATGTGTTTTCACTCTAAACTAAAAGTAACAGAATTTGGAAACATAATATTTGTAAACTTAATGTATTTGGAGAACTCTTCAAGTTACTTAAGCAAAACTTCATTCCCATTCTCACTGCAGCATTCCAATACATTTTCTCTAGCTCAGTTCACATTTCATATGGTGTTTCTTTGTTGTCTGTGCAATGTACACAGACATTGTGACTTCCTTACAAACCATTCTCAATTAAAAAACCAACTGTGTATCCTTTAGGATTAGAGCAGTTGGTACAGCAGCTGTGAACATGTGCCTTGTGGCAACAGGAGGAGCTGATGCCTATTATGAAATGGGAATTCACTGCTGGGATATGGCAGGAGCTGGAATCATTATTACTGAAGCTGGTGGAGTCCTGCTAGATGTAACAGGTAAATACTTGGTCCTTCATAATGCTCTTTGGTCTTCTTAAATAGTTAATTGGGAGCAAAACTAGAGCTGAAACAAGAAGGCCAAGAGTTTTTTTCAATCCTCTTTGCAAGTTACCAGTACTGAACAGAGTTCCTATCCCATTAATAGAAGAAGAGAAGGTCAATTGTATGTTCTTAAACTACAAGACAACCTTTACTCCCTTGGCTGGACACCTGGAAGAATGAAAAAGAAGACAGTGAATATACACTGAAGAGGAGTTAAATGTAGCCCATAAAAGATGCCTGTTGTGTTAAATGCATTTTTATCCAGAGGCAAAACTTGGTCCTAAATAGTAATGTATAATTTACACTTGATTTTTTTCAATGCTTAATTTCTTACCAACTTTTAATTTTGCTTGTTTATAAGCTGATTGCTTTGTTTACTTTGGTTTCTAGGTGGACCATTTGATTTGATGTCTCGAAGAATAATTGCAGCAAGTAGCCGAGCTATAGGAGAGAGAATAGCCAAAGCACTTCAAGTAATTCCTCTGAGAAGAGATGATGCAACTAACTGAATACCAAAGCTACACCTTAAATGTCATTATCTAACATTGTCTCATACTCCCATAGTGGTTGTTCTACACCTTGAGTAGATGGTAGTCATTTGGTACTGATGTGACTGCTAAGTAGTGCTTTGAGATTGGAACAACATTCTAAGTAGGCTTTAACTGTTGAGTATTTCATTTAGCATCACAACTAGATAAAAATATAGAAAAAGAAGCAGATATATGCAACTAGTATTTTCAAGTTTTATACTACACTGGAATGCACAGCAAGGCACTCTTTGATGTATAGATAAACAAAGTTCTCTAGTTCTATAAGTGACAAACAAAAATCACTGTCCTAACACCACATGATCACATCTGATCCCGAACCCAAAAAGATGAAGGCATTACTGTTCATCCAGTCTTTATCTGGTATCTATTTCCTTACCTTGTTGCAGTTTTTTTAGAGCTGGTTGACACATTTCCAGACTTGTTAGTTGTCTGCACTTTTGGCTCCAATTTAGAGCCCTTATTACTTACCTGTCATTGTTTTTGTAGTTGTCATTTCGCCATTCTTATGGTAGATAAATATAGTATCTTCTCTATCCTCATACATGGCCAGTACATTTGCAAATTCATTACAATTGCAAGTAATAGTTATTGTGCCAGAAAAATGTGCATCTTACAGAAATAAGTTCTGAGCACGCCTTCTATCACCATATGGACTTACTCTAAATTAAGATGAAGTATGATTTGCATCTTGTTAGTTTTGCTTGAGTTTCTCCATGAATGAGTGTGATTCAAAGTGTAAGGAATCATTAAATCCATGAGACTTTTCAGTAACTCAGATGGCAAAAAAATCAGCCCATAGTCCATATTTTTACAGCATTTTCTGTAAGCTACAAAAGCAGTGACCAGCCAGGACCAGGTTTTCATTGTGTTGCAGAGTGAACAGACAGAAAAGAAGATACATATCTAAACCTAAAGGGTTTATAAATCTAAGAAATACAAGTGATTTCATTCTTGATGTCAGTTGTTCTGGACTTTGAAAACTATGCTGGTTCTTTGAATTTTTGTTTTTAAGATTGTTAAAAGCATCAGTGCACTGTTCACATAATGCACTTTAAAAAAAAGACGGATCAGTTTTTAAAGTGATTTTTACCTTGTCTGAAAGAAAATTGTCTCATTGGTGGTACAGTCAAGATATAGCAGTGCTTTGGAAGACCTTATTTTTTGTACTGCTGCCCCACTATTTTTGTTTTGGAAAATGGTGTATTCTCTGTTGAAGTTTCAACAGATCTCTTACTATAAACTTCTTTTTACCAGTTGATTTTTGCAGATTTTGCAGAAATGTTTAAGTTGCATCTAATGCTAGATGATTAATGTTGATGGGGTCAGCCTGCTATTTAAAAGTCTTGTCAGAAAGTCTGACTTACATTAATTTTGCTTTTTTTAATTCCCATTGACAAGGACAGAAGCCTTTCAAACATTTCATTGTAACTTTATTGCTGTAAATGATGTGGGATCATCATTGTTTTTCAGAAGTTTGTCTTCTGTACCATTTCTGTGGCTTTTGTAGAATAAATTCTGCATAATTTTTAAAACTGATTTATTTGTGAAATGGAGACATGTCTAAAAAATATATGAGATGGGAGAACACATTTGAAATAAATACTCTTTAGCAGCAACAGCTTCAGGTGTGCTTCTCTTAGCATTCATCAGGCAATGCTGCATCCCAGCAAGCTGGATTTGTGGGCTTCAGACTTTGTGTTGAATACCCTTCTGTACCATTTCTGTGGCTTTTGTAGAATAAATTCTGCATAATTTTTAAAACTGATTTATTTGTGAAATGGAGACATGTCTAAAAAATATATGAGATGGGAGAACACATTTGAAATAAATACTCTTTAGCAGCAACAGCTTCAGGTGTGCTTCTCTTAGCATTCATCAGGCAATGCTGCATCCCAGCAAGCTGGATTTGTGGGCTTCAGACTTTCTCTGTGTTGAATACTTTTCCTACTTGGCCTCTGATGTGCATAGATCACAAACATTTGTGCCCTTAGATAAATGGGATTATGTATACACCTGCAGTTGGCTTTTAGAGTGAATATTCTAACCCTTTCCAGTGACATCATGTTGTATTCATCATCTCCAATGTCAGACAAACTTTACATATTATTCTTGCCTGTCTCTTGCTTTGGAGGCCCATCAGCTGGCTGAAGCATGTGCCTTTCTCACTGGTAGCTTTCCTAATAATGCTATTTGAGGAAAAATTTACATGAATCTTTTACCTTGTCCCTCTCTTTGTGTTGGGGACTAGCCTAATTTTATTTTTTTTTTTTTACTTTCTAAATGGCAGCCTTTAGCAACTGTCTGCTTTCTTTTTAATTTCAGCCTCCTTTTCAGGAGAATCAGAAATTCATGTAATTTGCCACTTAGCTAAGTGTTATCTTCTCAGATACCTGTTCATCTAATATGTGGCCACTTCTTTCATCATGTGAAAGGACACTGAAATGTAATTATTAAGTTTGAAGGCATTTTGTTTCTGTGCTGGCCTGCAATTTTAACAAGTTTTTGTATTAAAACAGAGAAGCCATGACTGCTGTGTAATCAAAATACTAATGAGAACTTAAATAGGAACTAGTCCCTGAATGTTCAAAACAATAAAATGCCTGGTTTTGTTGCTTTGAAAGATGGAGTGGCAGAGTTAATAATCTTAGGGGGTTTTTAATAGTTTAAGACAAAATTATGTATTTACAAGATAGCTTGTGCTCGACAATGAGACAACTGGAAAGGAAAACTACAGGCTTTTCAGTGAAACTGAACTCAGGACTTCAGCTGGCAAATTTCACTATGGTTTGAACCTCAACTCTGAGTGAAAAACACTCAAAACTTACAAGTGCAAGAAGCAGATCAGGTGGACAGAGTCAGCAACTGGAGCAAGTGAAAAAATCCAAGAAATACTACTGGAAATTAAAGAACCATAGGGGAAAATTTAACCAGTCCTTTTGCCTTTACTTTGAGAATTTAACTGAATGGTCAGCTGTGTCACTACAGTTGCTACAGAGCCTACTGCTATTTTTAGCAAAGATCTTCAGAGTAAGGGACTGATTCCTGGCACTGAAACAGGTAGTACTACAAAATAGGTAATACTGATTTTTAGCAGTGATATGTATGAAAGGGGGGAGATAGCCTTAATCTACCACGCTGGCTATTACTGCTCTTTACTAGCCCTCTCCATTTATTGATTTGCTGTTAATCTGTGATTGTTTTCTATGTCAACCTGTAGAGCTTTGCTCTATCAGCAAAGCAGGGTGTTCCAGTAGATTCAATCCTTCAGCACTTTTCCCAGCATGAAATACTGCCAAAGTCATAAAAGGCTTCAGGCTTTCATCCAGCCTTCTTACGCAGCCCTGCAGAAAATCGGTCCCCTGACCACCCAGCCCCAGCCCCCAAAATATGGACTACTGGACTATTCTTCATATA
>NW_008657150.1:5976-6177 GCF_000695815.1 Acanthisitta chloris | reverse complement strand
TGTGTGTGTGTGTGTGTGTGTACAATATATGTATATATATCAGCACACACATATATACATACATACTGACCCAATACAGGAGAAAATCCTGCTCAAGAAACCCACTGAGCATCATGTTACAGGCTTATCCATTATTTCTGTGAGAAGCACACTCCTACACCTTTTTCCAGAATTATTCAGACAGATCCTCAGCATCTGGAC
>NW_008657150.1:0-5963 GCF_000695815.1 Acanthisitta chloris | reverse complement strand
ATAACTTCCCTTTTCTTTCCCAAATGTCTTTTTTTTTCACCAAGAATAATGAATCAGAGCAAAGCCAGATGGCACCAGCAGGAGCACAACAAGGAACCCAGGTAAGAACAAATTTTGTGGGGGCTCCTCCTGAATGAAAAACTGAATCTTAAGTCACTGACCCCCCAAAGATTTCCAAACTCCCCTAGGAAGGCTTCATTTGACATCTCACCAACACAACCCTGCATTAATACTGTGAGCCAGCAAAGCACTTCCACTAACTTTAACTGCCTCCAACCCTTGGAGGTGGGGCTAGAAGTACTTAAGTATCCTGGAAAGCAGAGGCCTAAGACCATACAACAAATTAATTCATTAAAGAGGTGGGGTTTTTTTAAAATCTTATTTCCTTTCACCAGAAAGGAGAGATGGTGCCTGGGCAGGTCAGAAGTGTGAGTCTCTTGTCAAGCTCCCCAGGAAGCCTGGGGACTTCGGACCTTACCTGACAGGGCGAGGGCTTCACCAGACCTTATGCTTGGCTCAATCGGGATGCCAGGAGTCTGGGACTCAGGAGGGGCACAAGCATAAAAGGTTCCTGTCACCTGACAACCTGTTTTCACAAACAAAAGTCAGTGACAGCGGCCTAAATCCTAAAGCCTAAATCCTAAATCCTAAAGAAAATCTTGGGCAGAGACCACAGCAATGCAAAACTGAGTTTTCCAGCCCCAACAGTAACTCTCTTCCCCCTTCTTAAAAAGGTCCTGTTTCTCAATTTTTCCAGGTATGCCAACTCTACCAATCACTCCAGATGTTACTTGGACTCAAATCTTTATTTGAGTCTGCATGAAATACTCCCTTAGCATTTCAGTATTCCTTCCTAGTCCTTTTCCTTACCTGACATGTTATTCTATTACAGAAATAATTTACATTTTTAACTAGAACACAGTCCTCTTAAAAGTCACCTGCATAAAACAATCCATTTGTATAAGAAATTTTACTATCACAGGTGTAACAATAATGCGATTAATACTGTTTAAATGTAGGTAAAGAAGAATGTGCAGCAGGAGATTATTAGGGTTTTATTACCAGGACTACTATTAGACTGTTCCAAGAGATGCCTTTCAGTAAGCGGATTACAACATAGGCAATGGATGCTTTTCCTCTGTTTCTTAATGTCAGTTAAAGTCTTTGGAGGACAATGCAAGTGACTTGCAGGCAAGTGCACACTACCTTTCCCAATGGCAGAACCCATCACAATTGAGCTGGAGCACTAAAAAACACCCACATCCCTTGACACATTCTAGAGCCCAATGAGAAGCCCAACACCAGCCACTAACAACTGCCTCCAAATTCAGCAAAGCATTCAAACTGCTGCAGAGGATGTACTTCAGGGCAGAGTTCATTCAGCTTACTACCTTGATTTTTTTATTGGCAAATAGCTCAACTGAAAGCAAAGGATTCTGCTTAATAATTCCAATATACTGCCAACAAAAGTTGCAGTGCACTGAGCATTTAATTTTGAGCAGACTCGAAAGATTTCTCTGCACTATAACCTCTAGAGAGCTGTCCTCTGAAAATGTAGCATCTTTTCTCACTTCCCATCCTTTCCTGCCCTTCTGAACCAGCTGATTCTCCTCACAAAGCAAAGGCCTGCATCCTCAGGTGAGTTACCCTGCAAGGGTCTACAGCACACAGTTCCCTTTCTCTCACGCTTCATTCCCTGCAGGCTTCAGCATTGCCAATTTTCACAATTCAGGCTTTTTCCTAAGGATGAAGAGCTTGGAAAGCAATGATTATGTCAGGCTTTGGTACTGCGAGATCTTCAGGGAAGGGAATGTCCCTTTATTCTGTTTCTGCAGTACCAGCCCCAAGGGAGTCTCAATCCATGACAAGTTGCCCACTGTTGTAGCACTAAAATAAAGTAATAATTCAGCTTTCCTCTTGGGAGAATAATGCCAGTCGAACCCACAAGGCTGGAGGGAAACCCTCACTGATGTGTGCCCTCAAAAAGTTCAAAATCAGAAAGACAAGCTAAAGAACATATGTTCCCATTTGGGATTTGGTGGGGGGAGGTTGGTTGCCTTCTTTATGGCTCAGGGCTTTTGAGACAGCTGAGGTCTTTTGGGGGATGACTTCTATCAGTTCAGAGGACCACACAGCCCACACACCACACATATGGTGGCAGTGAATGCAAGTGCCAAGACAAAAGCTCTTGCCATGGACCTGCAGCTTCTTTTGAAGGGAACCCAGCACTCCTCCCTGTCCACTTATGTTAATTCCAATTAAAGCCACAAATAATAAACCTGAAATCTGAGGTTCCTCTAGGTGACCAACCTAGAAGAACCTCAAGAAGAACCTTAGGCAAGCAGCCGTAAAAGGGGAGTGTCTTACCATTTTCACAGCCAGGCCCTTGCCAGTGATGACTGCGAGCTGCGAAGGGGACACTGGCACACTGGTAGGGAATGTCAGGATGTGGCTGCTCCGGGGCAAACTCCCTCCAGTTCCGTTCATGGGGCACCATGTAGTTCGGTACCTATTCAATGAGATACTCTTTTACTAGGCAGCTGTCAAAACTAATGCTAGGCATTGCATCAGCTCTCACATCTCAGCTCCTTGATTTTTTCTGCCAAAGTCCATGGAGGTCTAAGCTTTGCCCAGGCTCCACAAATGGCACTTTGCCACCACCACCAATGAGGCTTTCAAATTAGTTTCTCACCACTGGTGTAAATAATAAGCGGAGTGGAATAACAAAAGGCAGTCAAAGCACTGCTGGTAAATGTCTGCTTGGAAGAGCGAGGCTTCATTGGGTGCTTACATTCTGGCATCAACAGAATGGCAGTGCACCAGTATCTATCGTCCAAGAGAAAAGAGCTATTACTCTGGGATAAACAACACCAAGGGAAATTGGTTGCCCTGTGGCCTCATCTGACATTAGAAAAGTTGCTTCTCAGTTTCTCAGTTTTCATAATAAAGTTTCTTCACAGAGAAAACTTGCTCTCCCCCATCAGCAAGGACAGACGTAACACATAGCACAGAAATTATGTTGCTCAATGTAGAAGCACCAAGAGAAATGCTTAACTAATGCCATACCTGGGATGGTAGTGCAGTGTAAGGAGATGTTATTGGAAAGGGATGGTTCATCATTAATGGTTGCTCCTCCATGCTGATCTGTTTTGCACCTATGTTCAACACAGGGATGAAAATAAATTATGTCAACCACATCTTAAGGAAATCTGAAATCGGCACATTGAAGACAAATCCATATGACCTGACACTGAATAAACAAGAGGACCAAAACGCCTTCCAGTGCCTGTTTGGGACTGGATTCCCAGCCCCTCCTTGCAGGCAGCTCCAGAAGGCAGTCCATCCTGCTGGTCTCTCCACTGCTCCACAGCACAGTGGTGCCCAGCCATACCTAGCATGTAATGATGCCAAGCCTTTGCCTCCCACAAGCCCTGCCTGGCACCAGGGACTTCTCAGAGAACAGGCACTGCTGCTGCCTCTGCCCTGGAGGCTGCAGGCTAGGCAACCCTCACTCACAGTTCTTCCCCCCATAGCAGTTACCTACTGCCTGCCTCAAAATGCTCTTCCCTGTATTCAGAACCTACATCCAGCAAGCAATTTTTTTTTTGCCTGTCCCTTATGCTGCCTGCTTGGCTCTCACTACACAGAACTGGCAGGGAGGCTCCAGCTAAAAGAGCAATTCCTCCAGTGACGGGCTGGGCGCCTGTCTGCATGTTCTTGCAAGGGCTCCTTCTCAATGCTCCAACTCAAATGCCAGCAGTCCTCCCACAGACGCAGCCTCTAAAGCCATCAGAACAAGCTGCACTTGAGCCCTGCATTCTGGCTCCTTAAAAGACTTAAAAAGGCTGCAGGGCCATTCCAGAAGGGCATGCTTCAGTCCTTGTATGCTTACAATGAGACATATTAACACTCTGTTACACAGGGAATTGGACATGCTTTACCTTTTTTAGCTCCTTCTGGCACTATTCTGTACACTTTATAGGGATCTGAGATGTCCAGCTGGCTTCTCTCCACAAGTTCTTCAAAGTCATTGCTCTTGTTCAAAGCACACCTTAATCTTGTCTTCCAGGTAGGGGGATCTGGTTTATCAATGCCCTCTCTGAACTTTCCTTTAAAAAGAGCCCAAGCCTGGAAACATTTCAGATAATCAAAAGAACAAGAAACAGAAGAAAAGGAAAAAAAAAAGAAAGAAAAAGAATCAACTACAAGGTATAATGCTTGAAACAGCATATATGTGTGTGCTTATCTGTGCATGAATTTACTCCCTACAGGTTTAGGCTAAGAAAAAAAGCAGCATGGTAAGGTACGAAAAACAGTTCAGCAAGCACGAGAAAGGGAAGAAAATAGTCCAAGATGAATGTGGAAATAGATATGCTGCAATCCCATAAGCATTTAGCTCTACACGGAGAAGCGCGACAGGCTGGGCTGCCCCGCAAACACAGGGAACACCAGGGCACAGCCAGGGCCACCAGTCACACAGCTGGCGGCAGCAGTCAGCCAGCAGAACCACCCTGCAGGGGCGGGTGGCAAGGACACGATGGTGAGGGGCATCACAGAGCCTCTGGGCATCCCTCCTGCCTTGCCTATGTCCCACGGTCCCAGCCCCAGGCTGAGGCTTACCTTGAAGAGGGCAGCATCCTCCTCCCGGTTGTAGTCCTGCTTGCCAGCATGCTTCCAGGGGATGCGGAAGATGCTCTTCTCATCGTTTTCCCACACCAGTCCTGGGTACTTGCCACTGTCTATCTGGTCGATCAGCCACTGGCGGAGTTTCCCGTTGCCACAGCTCACTGAGTTCATCCCGCACTCACCCGGCTCCAAGTTCATGCCACTTGTGTCAGAGGTTGGGTGGGGGATTTTGGGGTGCCCCACCAAGCTGACCTCTCCACACACGTCCAAGCACTGGTTCTGGGGGGCTGCAGAGGAGGGGGAAATGGGAAGGATGGGGGGAGAGGAAAACCCACAGGTGAAGCGCTGGGCAAAGTCCCCACCAGTGGTCCCCAGTCCCTGATGCCACACATACCACACCAAATGCACAGCAGTGTGCAGAGGGCCCCTGGAGGGCCCGGGAAACACGGTACAGAGCCTCAGGAAACTGGGGACAGCCCCTCACAGCCCTCCCCAGGCATTACTCATGCTGCAGACCTTGACAGACTTCCCCCCCGTCCCGACACTGCTTTGCATCGGTGGTTAAAATTTTCATTGCCAGTGACTTAAGGCACAAACCCCCTGTCCTGTTCAGAGTTCGGCTGGGGTTTTACTTTTCAAGCAGAGGAGAGAAAAATTGCATAAAATGTGTTCCTATATGCCATTGCACATATGCGATATTAGACACACGCACACATCTTGGAGGGCTTCACATGTAGTTAAAACTTACATGGCATCTATCTATAACATCAAAGTAGTTTTCACAAGCTCACTTCAGGAAGATACATAATATCCTATACATATCTACCCCTCCAACTGCTCCCAGCACACATACATAGTAACATTCAAATTCATACATTGAATATACCTAAAAGTGGCAAGACAGCAACCCACAGAGCCTGGCATAAGGGCACTGTCCCCAGGGACGTGGGAGCTTGCAGCCCACCACACAGAGCCCTAGCTGCACGCAGAGGTGTACAAAAGCACAGGGAGCGGTGGCGGCTCCGCAGCGATAGGCACTGGCTAGAAAGGTGTTAATGTCAGGACACCGACACCAGTGATGGGGACCTGGCACCAGGTTTGGCTCATCGATCTGAAAAACTGCTTGAGTGCCTGAAAGCTTAGATTGGTGGGGTATCCCCACCACCACCTTACATCTAACAAAAAAAGTGATTCCTCACCCAGGAATCTTCGCCTCTATGCACGAGGAGCCTCTCAGAGTCCCTTGCCAGACAGGTGCACACTGCCGTGGGCAGATGGGCAGCTCCGCTCCGCATCCCTTACAGCCCTCCCGGACCCCAAACCCAGTGCCCTCCCAG
>NW_008657149.1:0-14797 GCF_000695815.1 Acanthisitta chloris | reverse complement strand
CTCTGCCAGGGGAGGTTTAGGTTGGTGATTAGGAAGGGATTTTTTGCGGAGAGAGTAGTCAGGCATTGGAATGTGCTGCCCAGGGAGGTGGTGGATTCACCATCGCTGGAGGTTTTCAAGCTGAGATTTGATGTGGCACTTAGTGCCATGGTCTAGTAACCACGGTAGGGTTGAAGGTCTATTCTAACCTGTTTGATTCTATGATTCTATGAAATGTGCAATGGCAATTGTTTAACAACAGAGTAGTTCATGGGAGGACTATTCCCTGTGGGAATGCAAAACTGAAATGTTGCTGCTTCTCCTTTTCAACGAAGCATATTTCATTTGATGCTGTAATTTTAAAAATGTATCTTATGAAGGTGTAGTTTTAGTCTACTGTACTCCATTTTTCCAAAAGGTGCACTGCAAGGTACAAATCTTTTCTAAAGTAAAGATAGTTCTAATGGATACTTTCCATTTTTCTGCTAAAATAAAAAAAAACATACATTCTAACAGAGCCTAGAAAACCATTCACTACATAGATTGTGAATAATGCAGGAAATAATATTAATATCCATTAATATGTTGCTTCTTCATTTTAAAACATATGGAAGAAAATACTAACTGAATTTACTGATTATTAGCCTATGTTGTTCCTGTATTCAGCTCAGCAGCAAGTCTGCCTCTTTTCTTTCTTTTGAGGGTCACAGTCTTATGGGAGGAAATGAACCATCTCCTGCAGTGGCTAGCTATGTCTTGACTTGGTGCGGCCCTCTGATTACTACCCCTTATTAGTTGTCCAGGTAGGTGGAAATGATATTGAAGAAACAAGTCAAAGAACAGTTAAAAGAGACTTCAGTGCATTGGGGCATTTAGTTAAAGGACTTGGGGCACAGACTGTATTCTCAATTCCATCAGTACTAGGGGAAAGTGCCGAAAGGAATAGGACTGGATTGCTAAATACGTGGCTACAGGGCTGGTGTCATAGGTAGAACTTTGGGTTCTGTGACCACAGGACAGCTTACAGGGTGCCCGGCCTGTGTGTGTCAAATGGGGTACACCTGACAGAGGGGGAATTATGGCCCAGAACTTAGCAGGACTGATTGAGAGATCTTTAAACTAGGATCAAAGAGAGGAGGGGATAAGACCAGGCTCACTCAAGATGAGTTTGGGGATGGCATGCCTATGATGGGGATGGTGCAATGAGAGGACTAGAGGGAGCAGTCATAGGCTGAGGCAGGGGAGATTCAGATTAGATGTTAGGAAAATTTTTTCCCTATTTGGGTGGTCAGGCACTGGAATAGGTTGCCCAGGGAGGTGGTGGAGTCACCATCCCTGGAAGTGTTTAGGAGGCATCTGGATATGACACTGAAAGATATGGTTTAGGGGTTACAACAGAGTGGCAGGTTAATGGTTGGACTTGATGATTTTAGAGGTCTCCTCCAACCTTGATGATTCTATGATTCTACAGGAGGAAAATCTCACAGTCACTGGAAGAAAGGATTGTATTTTATGTTCCTCGGCCTTGAGAAAAGGAAGATTAAGGTTGAAGGACTTTGTGCTGGGCAGAGGGGAGAGACTGGTTTTGGGGAAATTGCTAAAAGTGAGTCATTCTGACCAGAATCTAATAATCAAGAGCCTTTCTAAACACTCAGTTTCATGGCTATATTTCATGTTTTCAAGCAGTGGAAAATAAAACTTCATCTGACTGTTACTGTTGATTAGTTTGTAAAAGTGATGTCATGGAATAAGACAAATTTTTGTTTTACTGCTGTTAATATAAAAGTCTAACAGTGGGGTGACTTAGGTGGGGGTGTGTGCAGATTAAGGGAGAAATACTGAATGGATAATTTAAGCTTTAAATTTAATATACCAGTGTGATCAAATAGGGCTAAAAATGCTGAGAATATGCAAGTAAGCCCAAAGTCCATGTGGAAGAGGAAAGCATATGAACTAAGAAATAAGTATTTTGTACTTGGTTAACAAGAAGTAGTGAAATGTTGAACATGAAATTAAACTGACAAACCGAAAAGCATATTTGATTTCAGGTCTAAGTGTTCATAAAACCTTTCATTGAGGCACTTCGATAAAATTTTATGATGCACAACTCTTTTCATTTTAATTGAGTTACATGTCTAGGTGAAAAAGATTCACTGAAAATTTGTCAAGTAGCTCTTAAGCAAGTTTTATGTGAAAGATCTCAAATTGCTATAAATGAGTCATATTTGCTATTAGCGACTATTCATTTAAAGCATTCTCATGGAACAGCACACTTTCTAATATCACTGTTGTAACAGGAAGCATATTTTATACATTTTATATTTAAATTATGCAATTCATATGATTTACATATTGCCTTGTTAATAGCTCTTGACAAATAAAGACAAGCAAGTACTCTGAGCTGGCTGGTTGTAACTAGATGTCTGTAGCACAGTGCTGAGTAGAAGCCAACATGCTTTTCCTCTCAGTGTGGTTTATTAGCTGTGGCTCAGTGCCACTCTAACTGTGGTAGAGAGTTGGCTGTGTTCTCGTGTGGGATGCTGGTATAGCTCCCTGAACATAAAAGATAGACAGACCCAAGGTTTTGGGATTTTTTTTCCTTCCTTCATATCCTACATTTAATAGTTCAGTTGTTAATAAAAGCTCTGAGAATTCTGCCAGAAGAGATAGTAAACTTGATAGTACTTGAGAAACAAGTGGCAAGCTGGCATTATGATGCGTCATTCAAGTATCTGTCCCTAGGAGTTGTTCAGAATTAGGGTTATTATTTTAGTTTATTTTAAAATGAGAAGACTTCTAGTGCTTTTACTTTCTTTAAGGCAATCTAATTCAAAACTGTGTCATGGGTTGAATTGATATGTAAAATAGAACTCTCCAATAATATGCAAGTTCCCTGAAGTATTTCTATATTATAGCTACTTCTTCAGCTAGTTTTAGAAGGAGGGAAGACTGAAGGGAAGAAATGAAGTGGGCTAAACCCCCTTTTTTTCTGGATTTATGCTCATGTATGTATCAATGCAGTTCTGAAGATGAAACTGAACTGAGACAAGAATAGAAAGGTCAATAGAGCTACAACACTGTATGACTTTATCAATGGAAACTCAATATGAAATTTAAAAATCTGCCTGTAGAGTTTGCGTGTTAGTGGCATATGTGGCAGAAGTGGAGTGGAAGTGGAGTCGCTGCCCTCCACTTTAAAGATTTGGCCACTGTGAAGTAAAGATCAGCTGAACTGTGAGCTAATCAATAGATGTGACAGAAGAATAACCTTTGAACATTTAAACGTATCCGGTGCACAAGTTTGACTTTCATTTGTAAAATGCCTCTGCCACATTTTATTTGTTCATTACAAATAGTTTTGAATTCAGTTACAAGCAGGTTTTGGACAAATTGCTGTATAAGACAGCTGCAAAGGTGAATCAAACAGTGAGGGGATACTTCTACTGGATATTTGCTTTTCCTTAGTTAAGATGAAAGAGGATATTCTGTTCACCATAGGAAAACATCTGCAATCTAAGCTTCAGAGCATAAGAAGTCTATTTAAAATAGAAAAAGCCATTTATTATAATAATTGCCTGATTTATGAAGATAACTAAATGTGCACTGGTAATCATGTTTCCCAGCTTTGAAGAACACTAGTGAATTTGGAGAAGCATGCCTTCTTAGCAGCTTAAGGTATAGAGGCACTGCAGCTATGAAATGTATCTTGACACTTATCTAGGGTAACATTATGCATCAATGAGCATTTAAAGTCAGGTGATATGGCTGGAGGAAATAGGAGCTAAAGTGCTGACTGCTGTTGTGGAAGGATAGCATCACTATTTGTCCTGACATGTTTTGGATTAAAATATAGGTGACAATAGATTTTATGTTAAAATAACCTAGTAAAGGCTACACATGATATTCTGCTGGAGGGGTGGGATGGGGGGATATCTTATAAGGTACAGAATTTGGAGTTTTCTCTTCATCTGTCAATGGTCTTTTGTCCACCTACTTTCTAGATCCACCTTGTAGGTTTTACATGAAAGAGCTGAACCTATTAGTTTAATTTGATTTGATGGATTTGTACTGAACCTTCTTCTCAGGGTAGGCCTTTCATTTTTCCTTAGCTCGACCTGATGGCACTACCCAGCTACCTCTAAGCTCTTTGAGCACAAATGCAATTCCAAAATAGAACAAAACCTTGTAAAGCATTTTTATTGTGACATTGTCATCTTTCAGTTTAACCAGAGGCTAAGGTCCTACAATGTATTCTATTGACTTTATCTACAGTGGTTTTTCTCTCGGTTCTTTAAATGTTCTTTCTTAATATAATGCTGCAGTTTAGGTACCATTTATTTCTGTATGGATTGGGATTATTTCTTGGCTCTTGTAGCTAGCTTTTTGTGCTTACTATTACTGTCTAAAGGGTGAGGGTGTTTAGTGCTAGTTCTGGAAGGAAAAGGTGGGTTGTATAATAACAAATGCTTGTTTGGAGTAAAAGTATAGATTTGGATTTGACAAGAGAATGGCAGTTTCTTAGAGTGGTTTGTTTGTAAGGCCTGTATCTCTGTACACAAACCTCTTACACTTTTTTGGCTGTTAGTGTCTGTGAGGATCACACATGCACTGTACTGTCCTCACTACCAGTTTGCAGGTAGATTTGCCCTAACCATCTCTGATTTCCTTTCTGCACTATTGCTCAGGAAGTACTGTGTGAATTGCTCTGTAAACATACCCTCAACATAAGAAGGACATGGAACTGTTGGAGCAAGTCCAGAGGAGGGCCTTGAAGTTGATAAGAGGACTGGAGCATCTCCCCTATGAAGACAGACTGAGGAAGTTGGGGCTGTTCAGCCTGAAGAAGAGAAGGTTGCATGGAGACCTCATAGAAACTTTTCAATATCTGAAGGAGACCTACAGGGGAGCCGGAAGGGGGCCGCTTGGTTTTAGGAACTACAGTGATAGGACAAGGGGTAAAGGGTTCAAGTTGAACAAGTAGACATTTAGGCTAGATATGAGAAAAAGTGTTTTACTGTGAGGGTGGTGAGACACTGGCACAAGTTGCCCAGGGAAGTAGTGGATGCCCCAACCCTGGCAGCATTTAGAGCCAGGGTGGGGGAGGCCTTGAGCATCCTGGTCTAGTGGAGAGGTGTCCCTGCCCATGGCAGGGGGGGGTGGGGCTAGGTGATCTGTAAGGTCCATTCCAACCCCTAAAATTCTATGATTCTATTATTCTATTAGGAAGGGTAGTGTTGATTGCCTTGTCATTTGTCTGTTGATAGGAGTTTAGCCTTATTATTAATATAAAGTGGTTCTGGGTGTACAGTGTAAGCAAAATCTATGGTGTGAATCTATAATTGTAGTTTACATAGTGGCTATTTCAGATGCCTAGAAACACATCTAAGCTGTCTGTGGTATTTGCTGGTAGGATTGTAGGTTGACTGTTTTTCAAGACTGTTCTCCAGATATATGAAATTAATTGTTTGTGAGAAAAGGAAGACCAACACAGGCATACTGGATAATGGAAGGTATCTACTGCTTTAAAATTTGTTTTTAAAATCTATGTGGGGTTATAGTTTCCAAATATACTGTTAAGTGGCAGAGACTTCTAGACAAAATTTCTGCTTTGTAAGAAATACCCTCCTGTCACATTTGCTGTATTTATTTAGGCAAATTTTCCAGTGTTCAGTGACATGGAATATGCATGGCAGAGCTTAAGAAAGTTACTTATTTTATAGAAATCTAAACTCCAGGATTTGTTTTGTCTATTTTCACTTCTGTGCTGGAGCAGAAATTGAAGAAGAGGTCAAATCTCTTGCTCATCTGTGTTCTTCAACTTGGGGATGGCTGGAGGCATGTTGGGTTTATGGGAGATGTTATGGTCACTGTCACCCAAAGGACTACAGTAGTAAGTACTGTGTATATGTATGCAGTAACCTTGTGCAGTCATATCTTTAAAACGTTTTCAGTTACTGTGAGGTGTGTTACTCTTCTTTCTAAATGTCATACTTGCAGGGGGAGCAGTAAAAAGGGGGAAGGGCTTTAGCAAAATGGAACCAGAAGGGATTGTTCTATCTACCTATTACTTTTGCTTTTAAGAGAACAGCGCAGAGAATAGATGGCAGGAGAACATAGCTGATAATCACGAGGTGGATTAAAGCTGCAAGTAAGAAGTTAATAGTTACGTTTTGCCAATGGGTTGTATTTGTACAAGCTATTTAGAAATTAAAAGTAGTAATTATTTTTAGGATCTAAATGGAACAAAATGCACAAATACATTTAATCAAAGATGTCTTACGTTGTCTAAGATCCACATACCCCCAGCCTACCAGGTTTCTGAATATTGAAAGACTCATGTTGTAATGTGTTGTGACAGGAATAGCAGAGACAATACATCAGTAGTTTTGAAATTCATCTAGAAATTTTCGTTGACATTTAAATGATCAGAAAACAAAAATGAGTTCTAAAAATCCCCTATAGCTAATAATATATGAAAAACGAAGTAATGTATTTCAGTAACTGGAGTTTGAACCTTACAGGCATATTTTGCAAGCAGTTGTAAAGTATGAATGATGATGACTTCAAAAGTAACTGTAAATTATCTGGAATGGCGGTAACTATGTGAGACATGCAGTAAAATATCACTCGTAGCACTGTCAGTAACGCTGTTTGTCTACAAAAAGTTCCTCCTAGGTATGAAGAGAGAGAGACCAAATGTGGAGTTGTTTTATTCCTATGACTCCATTCTGTGGCTGAACAGATATTTCTTTTTCCCTTTCATATTCTCCAGCACATAGGATACACTAAGAAGAACACATTTGAGTCAGATCACCATTTTAAACACAATTGAGTTCCCTCATTTAGGCTACGCAGGGCAATATATATATACATACTAATGTATGAAGGAAAATAAAACCAGCAAATTCTGCCTCTGAATTTAACTCTCTGAAGAAATACAGACATAATGAGATGGCCATTAATTTTATATTGGATTGTATTCATGCTTTTACATCTATCTGGAGTGTGGTGGAGAAAAATGAGGCATTAGAGCGTCCAGAGTGTGAAGTATTGTGTGAACTAGTGTAGTAGCCTTCCTGGATGCTGCTTCTCTCTGAGACTCCTCTATCATTCTTGTAATTTTGGTATTACAAGGTTTTTTTTTAAAACAAGTTATTTAAAAGTTCTGATGGTCTTCCATAAGCCCTGTGATCATAGAAAGCACTGTGGTTGCTCTTTTCAACCCATGGTCTGCAAATCATTCCAACTTGTTCTCCAACATCAGGTGTCCCTGTGTTGCCCTTATTCCATTTTCTGGTTTTACATATCTCAGTCAAGATGCTTCTCTAAAATAAATACGGAATATTTTATAACCTTGGCATAAGCTGGCATGTGGACTTTCGTGTCTGAGCATGTTTCTTAAGTATGTGCACATGCTTGAATGTCTGAAAATGGAAAATATACACTAAAGTTACTGGAAATCAAACTATGGTATTGTAATGGGATGTGAGAAGCATATACATGGTAAAAAAACCTGAAGAGTTCATGGGGAAGTGCCATATTTTTTAAATTCATTTTTTGTTGGGTAAGTCTGTAGACAGTGCTAATTTATAAAAAAATTAGCTTTACGGTTTCTACTAGTTGTGGGTCAGCTTATTCTCCGAGGAGGAATCTTCTGTTTCTTAGTATTTGATTCAGATTATCTCTCTTTTATATTTGGATAGAAGCAAATAGAGCTTAACTGAAATGATAGGACTGTCAGCAAAAATAGCTTTTTCTGCCTGTATAGGTTTCTATAAGTTGTTATGGTAATTTACCAGTGAAATCTTTCATTTCCAGGCAAAGCATTGCCATCCTTATCATATTGGCTAAATTCTTTAATTTGCACTGCCTTTCAAGGCAGGCAAAAGGTCACTCTCTGGCACACAAAACATTTGCTTTCAGTTGAGGTAGGTGAGGATTTTTTGACAGGCAATTGCTCCAATGTATATGCAGATGTTCTGTATCTTTCCTAGGTATGTACTTCCTGGAAAAATGCAAATGCATACTTTGCCCTGCTATTTCCTATAGGGTAAAGTAAGATCAACATTTATTATTGTCTTGGCCCTTGCTATAAATACTGCTTTAATATAGTGTTTTAAAGTCCAAACTAAATCCCAGCATGGATATTAAATATATATTTCTTTGTCTAAATGGGTAAGAATTTTACTGGGTTTGTGATAATGATTTTGTCTGCTTCTGCATATTTTTTCTCTCAGGAAATTTCAAATCTTGCTCGTGTTGTTTAATGAGCTGGCTGGTCAAGCATCTGATGCCCCAGTGGGAACTTTAAAAGTTGCTGAACACATTTTTACTTAAATTTGACTGACATTTCTGTCCTTTCGATTTAACGTATGATATCCATATTTAGTTTACCAATCAGATGGAGCATAGTATAATCATTCCTTTGCACTAAAAGATGCATGCATCCTGCATGGAAGTGGGTTTGTTTGCTGTTGGTCTACGTGGCAAGAGTTTTTCCAGATTCTGAATGCAGTTGGGAAGACTTTTATAAGTCAGTTTTAATTAGAAATAAAATTTTGAATCTGTAATGAAAATTCTGAGTGCAGAATTAGTCTTCAGTACTTTATTGTCAGCCCATTTTAGGTGCAGGGTTCCTCTCTGTTACAATGTGGTAGAACTAATCCATTACAAATTATGCAGTATTTGGTGTAGTGATATGCATGCTACATTGTGTGACACAGTTAAATGCTAAAGGCCTTAAAAAACAAGCATGAAGTTATAAATATCCTTTTTTTTGTATTTGATTTCATTGTATTCAAAGGTCTTAAAAAGTTCGCTGTTTGCATGCTTCAAACCCTTGCTGTGAAGCATACAAGTATTAATGATAGGACTCTTGAGCAATTATTAATTAATTTTTTTGTGAAAATCAAAGCTTAAGTAGTTTTTGCTTCCCGTAGAAGTTCAGCATTTCTCCTACTTTTGCCAAAAAGGCACCTCCCTATGCTGAGATTAAAAAAAATCAAATTATACCACTAAGAAGTCCATGTATTTTAAGTGTTCCTCTTCATCTGTTTTAGGTTTTTTTAGTACCAGTGCCTGCAAGTCCATAAATTCTTGGTTATGGTGCCTTTCCTGCTCCCCTTTGGTGTCCTTATTAGGCAGCGAGCAAAGTGATAAATGCTTTGAAGAGGAGGCAGTCTGTCGAGCTGCCTTTTGGCTGGCACCAGTGATACCCCAAACTATCATCCATAGGTGTGCCCCATGCACTGAGTTAAACCAAAGATACCCCCTAGAAAACTACAGTAAGCTCTGAACTCATGTAGGGTTTAATAACTATATAGAGGTGTATTTTTAATTCATATACTTTATCTCATAACAGTTCCAACTTTCTTCCCCTAAGTTAAATCAAGTCGGATTAATTTTGTTAGAAGGGGAGATTGCCTCCTGGTCATGAGATTGCTAAATGATGTACATATGATCTTCTCCCAAGTTTCTGACATATGTTGAGAATCTTAGATCCTTGTTGCATTCCTTTCCAATAACAGATTGTTGAGGTAATAGTATTTTCTTGCTGTATCTGAAAAATTAGCCTCTTCTGATTTATTCTTGCTTTTTCTATAGTGAAGTTTAAAAAAATAGCAGAAAACAAAACAGCAAACCAACTTTGAAGGATGAAAAAGAAAAATAGCATGGTTTTCCTCCTTTAAAATAATGCTTTCATATAGTTTGTTGCTTTTGTCAAGGGGGAAAAAAGCCTAAAACATTGTAAAATGTGATATTCTTGTTACCCATAAAACAGTAATAAGGTAGGGAATAAAAACCTTAAACCATTGAGTTAATCCTCCTGCCTTTTTTTTGTGTGTGTGCGCACTAAATCTTTGTGACATGGTGAGGCAGAGGGAGAATCCTGTAAGTTTTATATTTTAATCTCAGAGCTGTTGTTCATGAGAGACATCAACTGGCAGCATGTCTGCAATAATTTTATTTCTGTGAGGTTTTTGAGTACAGTCTGTTGAATCTAGCCTAAGATTGGGGGGAAGGAAGTAAATTTTCTAATTATTAAGCCATTAAAATAATTTACAAACCCCTCCCAAATGCCAAACCAAATCCAAAGAGAAGCAGCCACCATGGAGCGGATCTTCATCACGTAACTCTACACCTTCGAGTAAGTAAAACCGTTGCCAGGAAGTCCTTTGCAAGCTGTTCTGCACAGTTCATTCCTGGCATACCGCCAGCAGTAGGAGTTGCGGCCCAGCTTGCTCTAGCTGCCAGTGTTCTGTTGTGTAGGAAGGAGCCCAGAATAGCATGCCTTCTTACTACCTCCCTCAGGATTCCTTAACAATTTCTCAAAGGTCACTAGTATCAATTACTCTGTGTCCAAAGACTCTGTGTCTGCTTTTAATGTGTGCTTTTACAGGTAGCGGAGAACAAACTTGCTTTCAAGTGCAGTCCTGCTGTCTCTTTGTGAAGTTTTGGCTGTATGTGAGGATCCAAGGCAAGTTGACTTGTTGATGTCTCAGGAGTCAACATTAAGCTTGTCCAGTTGAGTAGGTTAAAAATGCTGACTTGGTCAGCTTGCTCTGGCAGGAGTAGTATTGTAACAAGTGTTTGCTTAGTGGCTTGTGATAAAATGAGCATGTCCTCAGAATTAGAAATAGCCCATTTGGCTCCCAGTCATTTGATCTGCTCACAAGAACAATCTTTCTTGAATAATCCTCTTGGTTTATAAATCAGTCAAAAGGTAGAATATCCTGATGGCAGATAACAAACATATTTGTGAGGTGGTTCTGGGGAAAACATGTTGAGCGGAGGATTTTGAGTCTTGATAAAATGAGCATGTCCTCAGAATTAGAAATAGCCCATTTGGCTCCCAGTCATTTGATCTGCTCACAAGAACAATCTTTCTTGAATAATCCTCTTGGTTTATAAATCAGTCAAAAGGTAGAATATCCTGATGGCAGATAACAAACATATTTGTGAGGTGGTTCTGGGGAAAACATGTTGAGCGGAGGATTTTGAGTCTTGCTTTAAATAGAGTGTTTCACTGGGAGGTTTTCTGACAACTTGATATCATTTAGACAGTGATCTATCTGAAGAAAGATTAATGTTAATTAAAGTGGCATTGGAGAACTTCAGCAGATGACAGCAGCCAAGTTGGCTAAAAGCTATTTTTAGAAAATCAACTTCATTGCATTGAGTATGACTCATTTATTAAGGTAACGGTTGAATCAATAGCTGAGCTTCTTATTTCAGTCACTGAATGTGGAAGTGTGTATAAAGACTGTGTTCCTATCTTTTGTCAGAATTCAGATCATAAAAGCTGACCCATGTTGATTTGGTCCAAGTGCACAAGTGTCTTGCACATAGTGCAGCTATGCAATAATAATCCAGTGAGTCCATCTGACCATGAATATATTCAGGGGCACAAGGGAAAACTGGTCAGAAGTGCAAATTGCAATATATGGACAGTAACACTGTGATAATTTTGAACTTGTGTCCAAAATTCATGTTTTTAAAATGAGAAATTAAGTTTTTGTTTTAGATAAAGTATTGAAACAAACAGCATAAAAGGATAGCATATTAAAATATTGGATAGTTTATTATTGTAACAGAATTGTGATTTATTTCTCTTTTAGTGTTGTCTTGAGTTTTCTTCCCATTTGGGCTGTGGTTCATTGTTTCTTGCCTTCATTTGGGAAAAGTTCTTCCTGCGTTTTAACTTTCCTTAACTTGGATGAAGTTACTTTTCCCTCTTCAGTGATGTTCTGCTTTGATTTGTGAAATAGTAAAGCTTCCATCTGTTCCAATACAACTATGTTGGCTTTACTTCAGTTTATTTCCTGTATTTTGCTAATTTCTTAGGTTGCTATAGAAACATTGCTTTTCACATTCTCCCGAATCTCTTTTTGTGAACTTTCTGTGAACTCAATGTAAAAAGTCAAGAAAGACACAAAATTTCTATTATTTCACACCCCTGTATAAATAATTATATTCTTTATTTCCTGATTATTTCTATAGAATTTGTCTCATCCTTTCTGATCCTCTCCTCAAAGACCTTCACCTCTATGTCTAGGAATAATTTCACTTAGAATCATAGAATCTTTGGGGCTGGAATGGACCTTACAGATCATCTAGTCACAAAACCCCCTGCCATGGGCAGGGACATCTCCCCACTAGACCAGAATGCTCAAGGCCTCATCCAGCCTGGCCTTGAATGCTGCCAGGGTTGGGGCAGCCACTACTTCCCAGGGCAACCTGTGCCAGTGTCTCACCACCCTCACAGTAAAACACTTTTTTCTCATATCTAGCCTAAACTTCCACTTGTTCAACTTGAACCCTTTACCCCTTGTCCTACCACTGCAGTTCCTAAAACCAAGCATCCCTCTCTGGCTCCCTTGTAGGCCCTTCAGATATTGAAAAGTTGCTATGAGGTCTCCATGCAACCTTCTCCAGGCTGAACAGCCCCAACTCCCTCAGCCTGTCTTCATAGGGAAGATGCTCCAGTCCTCTTGTCAACTTTGTGGCCTCCTCTGGACTTGCTCCAACAGTTCTTATGTTGAGGACACCAGAACTGCACGCAGTATTCCAGGTGGGGTCTCACGAGAGCAGAGTAGAAGGGGAGAGTCACCTCTTTTGACCTGCTGCCCACACTGCTTTTGATGCAGCCCAGGATTGGATTGGCTTTCTCTGCTGCTCATGCACACTGCTGGCTCATGGTGAGCTCATCCACTGTCACTCGCAAGCCTTTCTCCTCATTGCTGGTCTCTATAACTTCCCCACCCAACCTGTAGCTGTGCCTGGGATTGCCATGGCCCAGAGGTAGGACCTTGCACTTCATTTTGATGAATTTAATGAGGTTTGCATTGGCCGAAATCTCTGCAGAGATTAGAGAACTGTGTTGTCTGTATAGTATGCAGGGTATGTATGATACAGAGCTGGTGAGACTGATGTCTATCAAAATACAAATTCTGGGACCTTTGAGATTATTTGTGACATATACATGGGAAAACTTAAAGCTAACTAGTATTTAAAATTTACACTATTAAATAATGTGGCTTGATGTAGTGTGAAAATACTGCAGTTTGGGAGAGAAAGGCTTTGCACATTATGTCTCTCTAGACGAAGTTTGTTTCCATCGTTTCAGCTTACTGGAAGTAGCTGTCTGTATAGTTAGCTTTGTTCTTGGTTGGTTGTGTATTTTCTGACAGAAAATGCCATTTACATTGGAGGATGCTGTATGTTGTGTTGTTCAACTGGAGAAAAGTATAATAAAATCTTCAATAAAACTAAAATGTGTGAAAGTTGAAGAGTGAATCTGCACAGAAATTGCATACCTAGTGATTTGATTTCTAGCTGTTCTAACATGTTCTTTGCTGCAGTATATTCTAGTGTACAAAGCTCATAGCAGTCAATGTATACTCACTCACGCTAACTGGTCCTTCTCTTTTCTGTGTGCAGTGTAATTACTTCTGGAAATATTGTGATTAAAAATGTTAGTGCAAAATGTTCTAAAAAAACAACCTGCAGAGAGAGGTTTTTCACAAGATATATTCCAAGAAGGTGCTTAGGACTTGTGCTGAGAGTGGCCAGTAAAGAAATCTGCCAGGTAGAATTCCCTGTTGCTGGAGTGCTGGCAGCAGAGGCCTGTCCTCCCTCCCCTTCTGCTAGAGGATAGAAAGTCAATGAAGTTTATTTTTTGGGTAGTCCAGAGTGCAGGCAGCAATGGATCTCAAATAACTAGAATTATTTTGCTTATAGACCTCATTCTAGTAGGAATAGGACTGGTCATGTGCTATGGTAACATGCATTCATCTAAGCCATTTCTTGTCGTGGTTTGATGGAGCAATCCTTTGTCATGATGTTAAAACCAACATCTTGTGGCTATCCCTAGAAACGCCAGATGAATAAAGGTCATGAAAAATGAAAGCTCGTGTTTGTACTTGCACTGGCAAAAAAGAAGTTTCAGTTCCCTCCAACTTTAAGCTCACTCGATGAATGCCAGCAATAAAAGCTGCAGAGGAAATGGAAGAGAGCAATTGCTACACTAAATCTTCATGATGAATTTGAATGCTGTAATATCTGGACCCTGTCTCTACCTTGGAAATCATAGTTGGAGCAGTGATGGACTTCAGACGTGACTTTTCCTATGCAGACTTCATCTGTCTAAAGACTTCACGTGGTTCATTTATGAGAGTGACTTACTTGTAGAGACCGGAAAGGCAGGACTTAGACAGAAAATCTAAGTGTATTTTATGGATTACTCTCTGCTTCCTTTTTTTGGCCGAGTAAATAATACGTCTAATAATTTCAAGATATAATATAAGGCAATACATCCATGTAGAAACACTGCCAATTGGAAGGAAAAATTGCAATAATAGGGAGATAATACAAGTACACACTTCATAGCTGTCTACTGCTTTACAATAACTAGTTTCTTATGTGATTTCCATTTCTGTAGGACCCAGAAAATGAGTAGTTTTGCTATGCGGAGCCAGCAGGAGGTCATTAATGCAGTTATATTTTTAGGTCTGAATTGTCACTATCAATGATACTGCTTCATGAAATAAAAGAAGCCATGTCTATATGTTTCTGGGGAAAATATAATATTTACCACCATTTATAGTACATGCGATTCATGCATTTTCAGTGTGTGAATTGTTCTTTACTGTAAAGTTTTGCAGGACTGAAAAAAGTAATTTCAGTGAGTTCAATGTGGAACAAGCCACCCTGGTTTTCTGCATCATTGCCAGGTATTGCACATCACTCACATTTTATTACCAGTTGTTAACACTACTAGACCTACTAGACTAAGTTACTAGACCATGGCACTAAGTGC
>NW_008657148.1:1260-1473 GCF_000695815.1 Acanthisitta chloris | reverse complement strand
GGGCTCCAGCCTAGCTCCACGGCCACTGCCCTCAGCCATGAGGTGGGCAGGGACTCACCTTGGGGCACAGCGAGGGGGGCGGTGGGGCACGGGGGGTACCCAGTTGAGGACGACTCTCCAAACCAGTAGCTCTTCAGGAAAGGGAAACTCCAGGGCCTGGGAATCCCATATTGACCTGCAGCAGATGGGGACTGAGCAGGGCTGGAGCTGGGG
>NW_008657148.1:418-1154 GCF_000695815.1 Acanthisitta chloris | reverse complement strand
TGCTCGTGGCTGGTGGCCACGTTGTGCCACTGGATGCCCACCCCCTGTTCCTCATAGAGGGAGAAGTAATCACAGCCGAAGCCAAAGGCCACCGGGGACAGCAGGCTCTGCGGGTGGCAAGAAGGCAGCATGGGCAAAGTCCAGCCTAGGGGCACAGCCCAAAGCCCCAGCCCGGGGCACAGGGGACATCAGGCAGCCCAAAGCCCCAGCCCGGGGCACAACGCGGCAGCCCTGGGCGCTCACCACGAGGATGCGGATCGGGAAGGTGAGGTAGTCACGCCAGGCCACACACAGCACGTAGGGCAGGTACAGCGAGAAGTAGATGATGCCACCGCATGCCGAGGCCAGGTTGGCGCGGGGGAAGAAGGTGCTGATGAGGAAGCATTGGCTGATAGTGGCCACAGAGAAGGTGCCGAGGAAGAGGAAGATGACAGCTGGGTTGCTGTAGGGCAGGATGTTTCCCAGCTGCGGATGGAGGAAGGTTGGAGCCTGCAGAGCCCCCAGTGCTGGCTCCCAGCATAGTGCTCCCTGTGTCACCCATGCTGTCCCCTGAGCCCTGCAACTTGCCTTGAGGATGAGGACAAGGAGGGCAGAGCTGAGGAGGAAGGGGATGAAGCTGCTGAGGAACCAGCTGAGCCAGAGGATCCCACTGCTCAGCCCCATGGTCTTCATGGTCTCCTTGAGACGAGTCTCCTTCTCATGCACCACCCCCTTGATGATCATGGCCACCGAGTAG
>NW_008657148.1:0-279 GCF_000695815.1 Acanthisitta chloris | reverse complement strand
AGCAATGCTCCAGGAGGCTTAGACATCCTCCAGAGCACCAGGAGGATCACCCGAGGGTCCCGGGGTTGCCCACACCCACTCACACATCATCCACGTAGCAGGGGTAGGGCATTTGCTGGACGTAGACCCCCGTCCGTGGGGCAGCCCCAGTCTGCACCCGCACCACTGCCTGCTCCACCAGGTCCTGCACGTAGACAAAGCCCCCCCACACATAGCGCAGGTCGCTGAAGGGATCAGCCGCGGGGCCTGGGTCCCAAAACCTGGGGCAGAGCATGGTGG
>NW_008657147.1:0-8014 GCF_000695815.1 Acanthisitta chloris | reverse complement strand
ATTTATATAAATTAATACAAAATTTTATATAAATTTTAATTTTATATAAATGAATATAAATTTCTGGCCTGGTTCAGAGCTCCCTTAGACTGGTGAAAATAAGAAGCATTGTTAGTCAGTGAAATTAAAACTGATGTAAAGTCAGAATGGATCTCATCCTCAAGAATGCGAAGCTGGGCTTTGTTTTTACTAAAAAACTCACTTTTTAGGATGCTTTCTATGAATTGTTCCCATTAAAACACATGCCAGACAAAAATAAGCATGCTGTGCATATTTGAGTATTAAAAACCATATCATCTGGAACAAGCAAATTTAGAGCTAGATTAATTTTTGAAAGCATTTCTAATGTTAACTAATGTGTGTTCTTGAAACCTATTTATTAGGCAGCATTAGTGCATAGAGGTGTTCTAACTCTGCTACAGCTCTGGGAAGTTAAGTATTTCTTAAGTTGGTTCTCAGTGCAAATAATTGCAACTTTCATTGTTTAAGGTAAGGGAGAAAAAAATGCAAAAATCAAGTTGCAGTAGCACTTGAAATATGTAATCTTTAAGGTGATTAAAGTGCTGTGTCTCTCAATTCTGTATTCATTCTATTGTTAGGGTGTAAAATCATCAATGGAATAGTGCATGTCTTTGCTTTTAGTTATCCTTCAGCTCAGCAGTGTGCAGTATTTTCTTTATCTGGCACAGGACTGAAGATGAAGTGCTGTGAAATTCTTAGCTGCACTTATACCTTCCTGTGCAAAAACTACTTTCTTGTGTATTTGGAGGTGTTAGTACACTGCTGCTATCGTCCATGCCTGAGTTACCTGGGAACTGGATTACTGCAATCCATTGTATGTGGAAATAAAGCATAAATCAGGGAAGAAGTGGAGCAGATGCAGGAGACACTGAGCAGAAATCTGGAGGCTTTCAAGTGGCTATTTTTGACCTATAAAGACTCTTGTGATTTCAAATCTGAGGACCAGCAGTACTTGGCATAATGTCACAGCTGCAATCAGTGACCATGCTAAAGTTCCCTGGTTTTCAAGGAAATTCCTTCCATGAGCTCTCAGGAACTCATCCTGACTATTGGAGACCAATCCATGGATCTTCAGACAAACTGTAAACCTTGAAATATATACTCCTCCAGCTGCAAACCTGACACAGCAATGAGGGACAGGGATCCTGACTGACTTGGTAAGCTTTGATATGCAGATTGGGCTACTCTAATAACCAACAGGAGTTCACTGTAAGTTTTTGCATACTTGTGACCCACTTAAAGCTTTTTCAATTCTACTTTATATGGGAGACTTTCAGAATACAAGAGTTAAAAGAGAGAATCAGAGTTGCTTTTTTGCTTCATGCTTGCCATGTTTAAAGAAATCAACCTGGATGAAAGGCTGAAGTGATAAAGATAAAATTTACTGGCTAATCCTGCTAGATGAAGCTTCTAATTACACTGTTAGACATGTACACAAGAGTACACACATAGACACAGAGGCACATGCATGAACACCTGTGCATATATACCATGGGACTGCATGGAGAAGGAGAGAGGATTACAGTGTGTCTCATTTTGTGTGATAATAAACAGTGATTTTTCCTGGAGACATACACCTCTGCTGAAGGTTCAACATAGACAGTATGTAAAATGAACATCTGTGTTCCTTACCAGATGCCCAGAGTAGGAACATGCTGGAAAGCAGATTTGATTGCTACTACACTGCTGTCTCTCATCTCTACCCAGCAGCTTATTTGAGAGTAAAGGCATAAAGGAAAAAAGACAGTGCCTAATGTTCTCTCTGTGTGTCTGCTTCTTCCTTAGCTGTGATTCAGTGAACTACCAGGAAAACACAATCCAAACAAAAGCAGATGCTGAAAGAGGAACATTCCAATTGATTTTAATTAAAAGTTTGAAATGTTTCTCTTCCACATAATCAGCAAAGAAAAAGCTTAAGAATCACAGGTCAGTAAAGTCGTAGTCTCGCTAGGCTGAATTTATTCTTTACCCATGATGAATTAATTCTCTTTTTGCTGAAGATGTCCACTTTGAATCAGACATTAATAGATTACAGAGCTGCCAATAAATGACTGCCAGACTGGAATGTCTCCCAGGAATTGTGCCCTGATTTTGTGTTAAAATAAACTAAACCCAGCTATTCTTGCAAGCAACTCACTGGTCTGGGCCACTAGTGTCTCATTAAACAGAGAATTCAAATACTGGTAGTAACAGCTCGTTCTGGACTTTACTTGGTCATCTTGTTTCCAAAAAAGCAATACAAAAACAGGACTTATACTTTATCACTCATAATGATGTGACAGAGACCAACTTCTGTGATGTTAAACAAACAGAAAAACATTAGTCTGGAAAGACCCCAACAGAGAAGTGAAACCCCTTCTCTACTGGAGCTATTAAAAACAGTGAGGCACAACCTGATGTAGGCCAAACTCCTTCTGTACAGGCACACTCCATTTGTTATGAAAAATAGCCCAATTATGCTCCATTTCAGCATGCAGAAAAATGATCCAACCAGGTAACCACAGATAATAAATCCAACATATATTAATGGTCTCAGTGCCATTAGTTGCTAGACTGAGGCAATTTCACCCAAAAGAAAAGTAATAGTTTTAGCACTCACTGAGGAGAGATCTAAGACATTGGTGTAGCATGACTATATCCCAGTTCTAACCCCTTTTATGAGATGAGCAAAAGGAAAATAATTGGAATTCTTGGTAAATGTGTGGCTCAAGCAGAAAAGCTCCTATGTAGCATAGGTAGAGAGGAGAGAAACCCCCAGTGTGATATGTCCTTCAGGTGAAGGGACTGAGCACAAGTGGCATGAGGAGAGGCTGAGGGAGCTGGGGGTGTTCAGCCTGGAGAAGAGGAGGCTCAGGGGAGACCTTCTCACCCTCTGCAACTCCCTGACAGGAGGTTGGAGTCAGGTGGGGCTTGGTCTCTTCTCCCAGGCAACCAGCAGCAGGACAAGAGGGCACAGACTCAAGCTCTGCCAGGGGAGGGTTAGGTTGGATATTAGGAAGAGATTTTTTATGGAGAGAGTGCTCAGACATTGGAATGTGCTGCCCAGGGAGGTGGTGGATTCCCCATCCCTGGAAGTTTTCAAGCTGAGACTGGATGTGGCACTTAGTGCCATGGTCTAGTGACCACAGTAGGGTTGGACTCTATGATCTTGGAGATCTTTTCCAACCTGGTTGATTCTATGATTCTTTGATTCAGAGCTCAGAATCCCAGCAGGGTAAATGGGTCAAAGTAAAGGCCTCCTGAAAGGGCTTCCAGTTTTCCTTCTCACTTTTCCCAGGCACCTGAAGCCTTTAACTAGCAAAAAGCCAGTTAATCTGAAGTTATATATCAATTCACATCCTGAAGCACACATGGCAGTTGCATCCCTATAAGCAGAAGTTACCCTTTAAGTTCTGGATCTCAACAACCATCCAGCCCCCTACAATCAGCTAGAATTGAAATGTGAGCTGGCTTCTCTTCAAGGATAAAAGCTTCCTAAAGAGTAAAATGAAGGATGCCAGAGTTTTTCTGATATGATGGAAGAAAGGCTATTGAGGTTTATCTCCAGCTTTCTTACAGTTTGTCAATCACTGATGTGAAATGTTCTCTTCCCATTTTGTAGATGCTTTCCTGACTAAAGATTCTTTTCTGCAAAGGAACATAATATGAAGTTTGAATCTGAAAATGCTCCATAGCTATACACCTTGTGATTTAGGATTGCCTCCACTTAAAGGAGAAGAAAGAGAAGAAATAATGGGTGTTGTACTGCACAGCAGTGTTGAATTAGATGCCATGATTCCCAGTTCTGCTGCAAACCATGCTCAGCAGAGGCACATTGTAGACAGCATAGCAAACAGTGAAGAGATTAGAGTCTTGTTAAAGAAGCAGAGATGTATTTCTCTATTAAAACCCAGATATTACATAAAGAAAATGTGCCCAAGTGATAAATTCTGGAAAGCACAGAAGAAGAAAACTCTCAATGCTTTGCCTGTCTGACACAGCTCTTGCTGCTGACTGACAGGAGATGACCTAATGTATTGATGGCTATGGACCTTTTGCCATATATCTGAGAAAGACAGAAATAGAATGAGACAGAAAAAAGCCCATCTGCTGCATGCTGATCAGGGAGACAGAGGCTGTCTGATGCTTCTCTTTCAGTCTAGAGCTTCTGAAAGGGGCACATTAAATGGCTCTGATCTGCTATGGCCCCCTGGAGAAACATTGGCATTTCAGGGCATGCACTCCTAGCCATGGTTTTGAGTTTCTGTCATAGCATAGCAATTACAGTAGTACACCAAATACTGCCAGGATTTTGGATTAGCAGAGTGTTTGACAATCTATACACCTTACCAGTAGCACCAGTGGTGGACATGCACACGTACAGGGAGCTGGAATGTCATAGAACCAGGTGTGCTGAGGTCCTTTACTTAGGCATAATTTTGCCTCTGAATAGTAGGAACTTCTAATCCCCTTTTGCTGTAAAGCAAAACAAACTGCAATTGAGGTTTAGTATTAATTATTATTAATTCTTCAATCTGCTCTGCATTTCTCCTCGCTGGCTGGT
The DNA here is from genome assembly GCF_000695815.1 of Acanthisitta chloris. Lineage (NCBI taxonomy): Eukaryota > Metazoa > Chordata > Aves > Passeriformes > Acanthisittidae > Acanthisitta > Acanthisitta chloris. Next base: position 3,450 of record NW_008657147.1, on the reverse strand, counting down.
TGCTCTTAGCTTAAAGGTGGAATTCTTAATTGTGAGTCAAGTGAGGCATTTTGCCATGGAGTTAATTTAGAAGTTTAATCTTTTCCTGTTCACTAGTTGTTTGGGCTCACATATAGTTTGTTTTCATTAGTTTTGAGAACTGAGGTCTGGACTAGATGTTAGTTTATTGTCCTTTTTAGGTGGCTGCCCCAACCTTGGCAGTGTTCAAGGCCAGGCTGGATGAGACCTTGAGCAACCTGCTCTAGTGAGATGTCCCTGCCCAGGGCAGGGGATTGGGACTAGATGATCTGTAAGGTCCATCCAACACTTAAATTCTATGATTCTATGATTCTGTGACATACCTTTGAAATGTGCTATGTAGAAGAGACTTTCTGCATTGCTGATGACCTCTCTGGCATTTTCACCCAAGGCAGGAGAAAGCACAGACCTCTTTTCTTTCAACTTAATTCAAAACAGGCACTAGAGACTTTTTTTTTTGTAAACTGAATTGAGAATACCTCTTGGTTATCCTATCATGATGCTGTCCTCATGGATGCAGTAGAAAATAATACCTTCTAAATTATTAAGTGTCTTAGCTCATGAAATTTCATGGCATAAACATTCTGTGTTCCTTGTTTCTGCTGTTGGGAACTCTATAGATTAACCTGATAAACTCCCATAGTACATATAAGTACATCCACCTAGTTTAGCAGGATAATCTACAGAGTTCCCAACAGCAAAACCAAGGAATACAGAACATACCTTTTCCAAGAGTATTTAAGAAGACTCAGAAGCAGGCTGAATACCTTTAGAAATTAAATGTATTGTGTTTTTCAGTCATTTGTTGTGATTTTTCGAGAGAATTTCCAATCCCACACTAATAGTACTGTGTCTGTCTCTCAGTGGCACAGTTTGACTCAATTATCCTTATTCTAAAAGCTTTTGATGTGAACTGTGATAATTGGAGTTGTTTGTGCTGTATTAATCTAGGAGGCTACAGCTAAAACTGTCAGAGTCTGAGATTGAGTTGACTTGGAAGAAATGAATGCTACATGACCAGCTGCCAAAATTGCCATAGAGACATTAGGAACAAAGGCTATGAATATGCCTCATCTGATTTTTTTTTAACTCATGAGATAGAAACTGTCTTAGAGTTAGTCATGTTGATTCCTGTCTAACCACTTTAGTGTTCTTTTCTCTCACAGTGTTTTGGTTACAGACTGACTGACATTCTTCCAGTACAGGCTAGGACTACAGGCTCTTAACAGAACCCTCATATTGGTAAGGTAAAAACCCTCTAACATCCTCCCCAGTGTCCAGGTAACACTTGGAGCCAAGGATATTATTGTCACCTGGGCTGCAAAGTTGTTTTCCCTCTCTGGGAAACCAGTAGTGTCTGGCATCACAATGTTAGAAGGAAGGAGAATCCATCTTCATTTCAGAGCTCACAGCACCTAATGATAAGTGATTGCCTGAAGATGGGAGCAACTTTTGGACAGCTTCTGAACTTGCAAAGGTTGCAGCTGATTCCAAGATTCCTAGAGAAACACATAAAGTGTTGAAAACAGATAAATCTAACTAAACTATTTCCTTTGGTTGTTAAGAAATGATACCTCTGGTCAAAATGCTATGTGGAGCTTGCTACCTTTGTGATAAGAGCTTCTCCACCATAAAAACACTTGGGTGACATTTTTGGCAGATTATCTTACTTGACCATTCTCTAGAGTATATCTAGAATTCTCAGAGAGATGACATATGACTTGTTGTGGCCTAGAATGTCCTCTCTCAATTTTCTGTAAGCCTAGGAGCTTTGCCCCAGAGCTCCTGTGTTTTATCATAGGACTGAGCTCATGTGGGTAGCTAGTGCAGTTCAGAAGAGAGACCAAAATAAGCCCAAGTCAAAGTAGCAAAATCTAATGTAGTACTTCTAAACACGTCCATAGGACAGCACTGCCTGAAGTTTGAGAAAGGAGAGAAATGGGCAGATTTCAATTGAATTTTTTGCACTTTCTGGAACTGATCTTCTTGGGGATGAAAGATTTAATACTCTTAGTGCTACACATTTTGGTGTTCTGGTCTAATCCTTGACAATACAGAAGTCTAATTCTCTTTATGTTTTCTCTCTCATACAGGCTAATTCAATCTGTTTCCCCAGGAGAGTGAAATACACAACTTACTCTTTTTTGCAAAACTGAAACTTGAAGGATTCATGAAACTGCATCTGGGTGTGTGTTTCTTGACCAGACCCAGAATATTTTTCTTTTTCTTGGAGCAAAAAGTGATAGTTATTTCCAAAAATTATGGCCTAAACCAAGTTTTATATGTATATATCTATGTGCAAATAGCTGTATAATGGCATGCAATAATCAATTAAGGAATGTGCATTCCAGCCTGAACACAAAGCAATGAATGAACTTTTCATAGAATCATAGAATCAACCAGGTTGGAAAAGACCTCCAAGATCATCAAGTCTAACCCTACTGTGGTCACTAGACCATGGCACTAAGTGCCACATCCAGTCTCAGCTTGAAAACCTCCAGGGATGGGGAATCCACCACCTCCCTGGGCAGCACATTCCAATGTCTGAGCACTCTCTCCAGAAAAAATCTCTTCCTAATATCCAACCTAACCCTCCCCTGGCAGAGCTTGAGTCTGTGCCCTCTTGTCCTGCTGCTGGTTGCCTGGGAGAAGAGACCAACCCCCACCTGACTCCAACCTCCTGTCAGGGAGTTGCAGAGGGTGAGAAGGTCTCCCCTGAGCCTCCTCTTCTCCAGGCTGAACACCCCCAGCTCCCTCAGCCTCTCCTCATGCCACTTGTGCTCCAGTCCCTTCCCCAGCCTCGTTGCTCTTCTCTGGACCTGCTCCAGCCCCTCAATGTCCCTCCTGAGCTGAGGGGCCCAGAACTGAGCACAGGATTCAAGGTGTGGCCCCACAATAGCCTATTTTATAAAAGGGAATAACACTTGTCTGCATCTACACTCCGATAATGTATTACTTTAGTGTGATTTAATATTCCAATAATCAGACAGTAATTTGTACAAGAAGTCCTCTTCCTCCTCTGACCTCTAGTTCTTTTAGCATTGCCCTAACACAGTAACCATTTAAAGTCAGGTCTTCAGGTTCCTTCTTTGTACATCTTCTGGATAAATCTTTTTAGGTGTGGTATTCAGGAGGTTAATGCAGGTTAATTCCAAAGAGTTTAGTTGGAAGAGAACAGTTAGAGCACCTCTCCTTCTTCTTATTGCATTATCTTCAAATGTCTAGCCCGTTCAGCTTCTCTTTTGTTATGCAGCCCTTACCTGGCAATCTCTCCTGATAATATGCTTGGACTGGAAGGTCAAAGGATAGGTCTAGGTTATAACTTCTGCAGTGTTTGGCTAGTGGGGTGCTACATATGGTTTCAGATCTGGGACCATCTCACAAGACACTCATAATCAGGATTTGATTAGCAGCCCAGAAAGCCAATGGAAT
>NW_008657146.1:9804-13262 GCF_000695815.1 Acanthisitta chloris | reverse complement strand
ATATATTTCCTTCAGGAAATAGAGTTTGTTGAGAAATGAGTCCTGAACAAACTCTAAATAGAGCCTACGGCCAAGGCCAAAGAAGGGTGAGAATCTCTCCATCCACTTTTCTTTCCCTTCAAGGTGAGGCATCAATAACTCTTGAGGAATATATTCAATAAAAATAGTGCTAAGAAGCATCCAAAGAGAAATTGAACCAAAATATTAGGAAAGGCTAATGGATGCCAACAGCTCCTATTTCTTGTTTAATTGCATTTCCAGACACGCTGAATGCCTTGAAGTAGATGAATGTCCACATGGACAAGCACCAAAACTCAGTCCTGGAACTATGATCCCATGTCAGAATGTTTTAGTTCCTTGCTTAGCACACTGACACCCTTTTGAGCCATGGTTCTCACAAAGTATAAAATATATCACATACATTCTTTTTATTCCATGGGGAAACTGGTGTGATCCAGCTCTAGCAAAGCAGCTCCTGCACAGGGCAGACACCAGCAATGCCAAGTAACTAATGGCCTTAAAGGAAAAGGCAGAACTCTCATGGCTAACTGCAAACTCAACACAACTCAAACTTTCTGCAGGAATTTTTCTCCTCTGGCATGCATGGACTCTGATGAGGCAGGACTCCTGTTTCAGGTATGTTAGGTCATGAAGCTCTACAGGAGCCCTCAGCTTCTCTGTTCACAAGCACTTGGAGCCCTACAAAGACACTTTTTACCTCAGATGAGAAGTTGTTTTCATCCTTAGTGATAAATCAACCAATTGACATCACAGCTGAGAAATACTGGTATTTCTTTCCTCAACCTACAAGAACCATTTGACTGAAGACAGCAAATAACCAGTTACTGAAATGCATGGGATTTCCAAAGAATGAAATGCTTGCAGTACCTGGCAATCCCCCTGTGCTCAGCATACCAAGCAGTGATCTTTTCCTCCCACATCCCTGCTGTCAGCTGATACTGCCTGAGGACCTACAGAGAAAGGAAGGAGACTGGTTTTCTTTGAAGATCCATGTGCTGCCTCTCCCAAGCAACGTGAGTGCAGCAGTGCAGTTCACAGCTCAGTCATTTTGCAGTTTCTAATGCTCTGGCTAATCCACAGCAAAGAGTATAATCAAAGGTTTGGTTTTATATAGAATAAAGACTTACCCTTTTGGGTAAAAGCTCATCATGGGCTAGAAAGCCTGGCTCATGAAAATTTGGGTCATAGTCACCATACTGTCCAAGAAAAGAAAGATACTTCAGTTTGTTAGATGCAGAATGCTGAAGAACTTGTTGCTTGCACAGTCTGATGCAATCACTTGAGATTTTAGTTTGGTTCTCCTGTATACAGAGTAACCCAATAAACAGACTCCCTTCATCTGAACTGCCCATGGAAGCTACTTCCAGCCTTTGGCTATTTTCTAAAACAACGGGAAGTAATTCTAACTGGGAGAAAGCTCACATCAAAATGTTAGTTCCAAAAAAATCCCCTAAATTGTGAAAGCATAGTGTAGAAAAAAATGTCCTTCTAGTGACATCTAATGTTTATTTTTCTAGCTGTGCCTATACCTCCCAGGATGACCTATTACTTTGACAGCAAATTGTAACACTGCTGTGTTTTACATACCACCATGTATGTGTGTTGGTGAAAGAAGATAAAAGTCAATAAAAGAAGAACAAACCTTGCACAAACAGCACAAACCTTGGCCTGAACAGCATATGAAGCCAGTAAAACTGTTGCTTCTGGTGAGCAATAGATTTCCTCATCCAGTATTTGTTTTTTAACCTAAACCAGCAGAAAAATGAAGCAAGTTAAAGAAGCTCAAAGTAAGGATTTATGTCAGGCTTGAAATGAAACTAGACATGCCCAGACTACAACTTGGCAGCAAACATCACCATTATGAGTTAATAACTGCAACAATAAATTGGCATTCAGGAACACAGGAAGCCTTTACTTAGCATTGCAGTTAATGAGATCAAAAGTGCCAGTCAACTCTCTCCACACAGTTATATAAGAAGTCCTATAAAAGAATATGGGATAAAACATGGATTTTATTGTCTGCACTTCATTCCTTTTCTTCCTGCTTCAGAAAAGTCAGCTTTACATCAGGTCAAACATCAAATTTTAGCTTGGAAGGGACCTCTGGAGGTCATTGAGTGCAACTAGATCACACTGCAAACCATCCTAGTATCTTCTCAAGCTTTCCAGAATGAGAGAACAAAGGAGACCCCAAAAGGGAAGCTGATGAATAGAGCACTTAATTTATTCTATTTCAGTGCTCTAAGCACAACAAAACCATAGGGACTCACAAACAAAAGCCCAGGATAAATGGTAGAAGTTCTTTGAACATTCTTTTCATTTTAATAATCTGTGGTGCTACCAACACCAGAGGTGCAATAGTTCGTAAGGTGTTGCTTGATTTTAAATCAGTTGTGTAATTTTTATTTGAAAACTCAGAGGAAGGGGAAATTAATCTTCACAAATCCTCCTCTCAGGTGTAATGTATTTAGCCTACTAACAAGCTCAAGACAACAAGATTTTGCATAGCAGAGTCTTAAATGTTTTCAAACACAAAAATTACTTGAGATAGTACCAAGCTATCTTTCCCAATACACTTGGCACTGTAGGTGCTGTGAACTGAAATGGACCATCAAGAAAGTTCTTCTTTTCAAATTAGTCTCTGGTGACCACAATATATGAACCTGAGTTATAGTACAGGGAAAATTCTTTCTAAGCTATTAAAATGGAAAGAATGAAAAGACTGAAAAGACTCTTCTTCCAATTTGGAAAGCTCCAGATTTCATACTCCACAGTGTAAAATCACGTTCCAGAATTTAGACCATGTAGATAAATCCTCCGTAAGTGTCTGGGTTGGGTTTTTTTCTGATCAGTTTTAACAAGGAATTTTTGTTAAACTTCATAAAGTAGAAACAAATTACCTAATCTCTAAGCAGACAACATTTAGCTTTAGTCATTTACATTTATTCCCATATTTTGCAAAAAGCTGTTATGCCACATTAATTGGTAAAGGTCTGAATAGTCAGTAGAGCTGAAATCTATAGACATCCAGATGTCTGTACATGTTTTTCCTATTAGCAGCCAGGTGTGATCTTAAGTTCTTCTAGTCAGGAAACTTTGCAAGTTCAAATTTGTTTCAGTCTTGTTTTTCTACCTTGGAATGAGAAGAATTTGCTAATTGCATATCTGCTAGTCAAGGCAGGTTGAAGCAGAAAAGAAAAAAGTGAAAAAAAAAATCAGGATTAAAGACTAGGAAAAGAGTTCTGCCCCTCTCATTCCTTTCCAAAATTAGCTTAAGAATCAAATTGCCAAGTGCTCAAGGGTTCTGGATGAAGTTCTAGTTAGTACATTAACTCTTGGAACATCAGCATTTCCCCAGTACTTCATTAGCACATCCTCCTCAGGGAATAAGGGTATTTACTGTGTTTATTTACAGCTGCAGACTGACTTTACTCCAT
>NW_008657146.1:5531-9777 GCF_000695815.1 Acanthisitta chloris | reverse complement strand
GCTGCTGGAAAAAAGGAACACACCAGAAGGCTGTAACTTGCAGAGGAACTCTACAGCAATTCAGAGAGAAGCTGGATGTCACTGACATTGGAACAAACAGCTGACCAACAAGTGCCCATCTGAAATTCAGTGTTTGTATCCTGTTGCTACAGCTCCAGCCTGTTCCTGCAGCTATGGAGTCACAGCAAGGCTTTTCCTGGTTGATGCATCTTTAATTTGATAACGAAGTATTGCACTCTAAGATTTTGCTCCTTCATCTACTTTTTAATGGAGCTAAGAAATTGTGTATGCTCTGCTCCTTTTAAAACCTGCTAGAGGAACAATCTGTATTTCAAAATGGCTGTCCAATCCTTTTTCTCTACAATCCAAAATGAAGTTTTAAGAAGAACAGGATAGGGAGTCCTTTTTTCCAGCAGTTTTGACTTCTCCAGTCCTGCACAAGATCTCTAAATAACCACATGGACTATTTTTAGGAACTGTTTTAGTTTCAGGGATAGGCTGTAGTCACAGGTCTTGTTCCATCTGCAGTTGACATGGGTGAAAAAGCTTATTGTCCCCAACTGCTTATCACCATTCCTTCCCTCTCCTCCACCTTCACAACTTCTCCCAGAATTGTTTGTGCACACACTCCTCCACACAGAGTACACATCTAATAAGAGGCTTCCTCTATTTCTTCTCATTTTGACAGAACAGGGTTAGGGAATGGTTGCACAAGAGTTTACACCAGCAGGTCTAAGACAAAGAGAAGAAGAAGCTGTTGAGACTCTCTTCATCCAACTTAGCTGCAGCCAGAGCAGACCAGGTGACAGTCCTCAAGACACCATTTTTATCAGTTTAAGAAGTTGTTTTCACATAATACTTCTCAGTACTGACCAGGTTAGGGCAAAAGCCTCACAGTTCTCCAGGCCTTGCATGGATTACTTTTTAACCCATACTAGAAGAGCAAAACAAGCCTAGGATACCCAGATGTGGAACTCTCAGCCAAACTGCCAGGTGTAAAAGTCATTTTACATGAAACTACAGGTCTCAGCAATTTGACTGCAATTGCTAGCACAAAGAGTAAGAGAAGCCATCAAGAGAACAAACATCTGCAGAAGGCAAACAACATTCAGCTTACCTGTACACAAAACCACAGCAGACAGGAGAGATGTTTGTATTTCATAATGTCTTTACAGAGACACTGATAGAGCTGAAGCAAACACAATCATTCTGAGACTAACAGCTGCCAACAAGATCAAAGACAATACAGAAGGACTGGGGTAAATAGAGAAGGAATTCATAGTTTAAAACTGTTCCTGACCTGAAGGAAGAATAAATGCTGGGTAATTTCCTGTAATAGTTCCTCTTCTACCTTCTCTGGGTAGAATTTAGCCAAAAAATGAAAGCTAATGGGGTCTTCTTTGGGGATTTCTTGATCTAAAACCTGTTTACAGATAAAATAAAATCAGCAGCAAAAATAATACATAAGTGCCTCAAGACAATATACCCAAGGAAAATCAGAAAGCAGCCAATAATCCACTTAGAACATCATTTCCAGTTTTAGAAGAAAGGGCAATGCTGAGCTTTAATCTAACAGCAGTCAGTGCACGTCGTGGTGATTGGTAGGTGATGCTCCAGGTCAAATGGGATAGAAGCAATCAGGCCAAATAATACAATTTTAGTCTCAAAATGGTACCATGTAGAATTATGAGTTGTCATGTAACATTCCTTTAGGTCCTGTGCTACAAAAAGCAAATCTTTTTCTAAGCAGACAATTGCCATGCTAGATTATATTATATTTTGTTTCCTATACCTTTTTGTCCATCTTTAACCAGGTGCACATTCCTTTTATTGTGTACTGCAAGCCAAAGAACCAACTCTCCCTTAAACCAAGTGCTCGGCACACCAGGTCAAACAAGTCCTTCCCCTTCCACTTCATCTAAAAGAGAGAAAATTAAGAAAAACATGTATGTCTTGAATGAATTTCCTGCATTTTAGTCCAGTTAGGCTTCCTTTGCCTTTCTCCTATGAACCTTTATTTCACCTTTAGCTTTTCAATGAGATGTGCCTGCTGTGTAAGAGTTACTGTGCTCCACCTCCTCTCCCTCTCCTCTAGGGACACATCCTCAGATGGAGTCATTTAACCACAGCACCAAGCACTTGAGGAGCATAGGGAATGAATATTGTACTACTGATTTCCTAGGACACAGCAAGGCTTTATGAATATTTGTAAAAAAATTTTACTCAATAGTTTAGACAAATTGGAGAGACTGAGAGAAGGCCAAGGGAAATCAAAGTAGTGTCAGGGCCCAGGGTAGTAATGCTGAACCATGAAAGCAAATCCACCTTTCACAGACCTCAGGTATTTCAGTGGCACCAGGCCAAGCCTTTATGCTGGTTGGATTTAAATAAGCAGGAGCTTGACTTCTACAGTAATTTAGTAGCCTGGCTCCATAGACAGCAAACTTGGATTAAAGGTCCCAAAGTCACACCCATGATGCTTTGGTTTTGCACCAAAAAGGCTGCACATCTGTTTCTTCTAACTACATGTTAAAAAGATGATGTTGCCTGGGTCAGCCACTAAACACTTATTGGCAAAAAAAAAATGAACTTTTAGGCAGCATTTGAATGGAAAGCTGGAAATCATTCCAGCAAAAGAGCAATATCTGGGGAGAAGGAAGAGATAGCAAAGGAAGGAATACATTAAGCTGGATTTCTTAACAAGGACTCTGATCTGTAAATCAAATTTTCCAAATCCTTTATTTTCACAACTCTTCCTGCAAGTATTCTAGATCATTAAGTCATAGAAGTGCACTGCTTGTGACTAATCTATTCTGTCTCTCAGGGACCTAATAAATGAAATACTAAATGGCCCACGAGGCAGTCAAGTCTCATTAAAATTGCCAGTCCCGTTGGACCTCAGTTTTCTAACTCCTCAAAATAACTCTATGTCTTGTTTTTCTTTTGCTGGATGAGTAGGAATTAATCAGGCACAGTTCTGTTGCCTTGATAGTGCAGCCCAATTTATTTAGCAATTGATCACTTGCTATATTTCTCTAGCCAATATAGTAGATAGGTGGCTTTTTTTTCTATTAGTTATGGCTTTCTCATTTGATTGTTTTTCCCTTCTGCCCAGAGATGTCAAACAACCACTGCAGTGAAAGAAATAAACTGGAAACTGAGAAATGAACTGAGAAATAAAATGGCAAATTTGAAGAGAATGTCCCAGATCAACTGAACACAAAAGTACCAGTTCATAAATTATTTTATAAGCAACATCTAAGCACCAAATTTGACAAGATTTCTTTTAAGGACACTGTCAGCTTGGATAGAGTTGTGTCACTTCCAAAGAAGTAATTCTATGGAGAAGAAGGAATACTTATAAACAAGTCCTGCATCACATCTGGGAATGCTGCTGAAGAAAGCAGGTCTAGTGCTAATTTAGCTGTGCCAGTCAAAGGGATTTAATGCAAATAGCTTTAAGTTCTGAACAGAGTTGTTTAACAGACAAATGCACCAGTGACTAAGTAATCCATTGCTTATAGAAATGATAGATCAGTTTTAAAACTGATGAACTGATAATCTGAACCTTCCAGATTTCTGCCTTGCTAACACAAAAGTCAGTTTTCATCTTCCCAGTATTCTGCTACCACTCTCACCTCACAGCTGAACTCCATTTCAGCATCCACTGTTATAATTTTGACTTTAAAAGTCTTTGGTTGTTTCTTCTTCAGGCCTCGGATGGACATATTTTTTAGTTTATGAGGAAAGCCACACCTGAAATAAAACATACATTACATTGAGGGATGGAAATTCAGGAACATTTTCTTGGCTAGATTACAAAGTAGGATGAGTCCAAACATGCAGAACAAAATCACCTTCAAACATGCATTTGTTGTCTAAGACAATAAGAATGTTGAAACAAAATATAGTTCAAGCTTTAAAATTCGTTTGCTCCTTAAAATAAGTTGCTCAAAAATGGCATTGCTAAACAGAAAATTCCTCCACAAGTCTTCTCTTCTGAATGGAATCGACTACATGCCATCCAAAAAATTGGTGAGAGATGCTGTTTCCACAGCCACGAGGGTTTTGTGGATACCATTCAAACCAACTGTTGAAATCTGGGGTTAAATGATAGTGTGAATCTGCACTAGGCAGTTCTCAGGTGTTTAATCCTGAGCACAGGAAATCAGTCTGTAAGGTTCTCTTCTTCTTTTTACTTTATAAATTCAACAGCTCAGACTAGCACAACCTAGTGAGTACCTGT
>NW_008657146.1:0-5474 GCF_000695815.1 Acanthisitta chloris | reverse complement strand
GCATTCCTGGTTTCCTACAACATAAGACTATTACAGTGTGGCAGAATTCCAGTTTCTCCTTAAGGAATTCCAAAATAAAGCTCTAGTTTGGACTGAAAGGTTCATTTCCTCATTTCTTCCAGGATTTTATAAAATATCTAGCCCACTTCTTTGCTTCTGCTGAGCTCTAAATTGGCTTGCAAATGCCCTGATTTACTTTCCACTTAGTTTGTGCCCCTCATCCAGAAGTTTCAAGTAGCTAAATAGGAGGTAAAATATATATGGAAGCTTTTCTTTCCAGATTGTAGGGAAGTTGAGGCAGAGAACAGATGAGTTAGTTACCAAATCATATGGACACCAGCAGCAGAGTTGAGAACAAGTACTTGAGACAACTCAGTGTGGAAAAGAAGAGCTGAGGAGGAAATTCATCTTTCTGACACCACTGAGAAGAGCTGAGGAATCCTCTCCCTCCAGTTGGCTCTGGTAGAGCTTCTGCCGAAGTCTTGTTTGGTTTGGGGCAACACACTTCTAGGAAGATAATGGACTAACTGGAGAGAGTCCAAAGGAGAGATCCAAGGGCTAGAAAATCATCTGTGGTAAAATGAAAGAACTGGTTAGTACAGAGAAAGGACAAGTATGTGAGACATTATAACGTCTGCTCTTCAGGACCAGTGTGGCTAGGACAAGGAATAATGGGCTTAATTAAGTTGCAGACAGGTTGCACACTGAGAAAAATTTACTAACAAGGATATTATGTTGCTGAAAAAGTGTAGGATGGAATCTCTATCTTTCTGACCTTCTACCCAAAACAGTGTGACAGTATTTGCTCCCTCCTCGAGACTTGGAGGGACCACCACACCCTCAAGGTACTCTCTCCCCCCAAGCTGGTCCTTCTGCCAGTGCCCACCACCAGTCCAAGGCCAGTTCACACCACCAAGAACCCCTGCAATCCAGGATGCTTCAGGGATGGGCATAGCCAGAGCCCAAATCCTGTCACCCCCAGGGCATCCCCTTCTCCTAGGGATTATTTTTTTAGAGGAGTGAAAAGCAGATCTTGCCACAGAGTGTTTTTCCTCTACAATTTCGGCAACACCTCAGTGCACAGTACAGAGCAGAGCTCAGCTCCTTTCTACTTAGCACAGAAAAGTGTTTTCAATTAAGGGCAAAGGAATATTGAAAACCCAAGAAAGGACCACAGCAGTGTGGTGCAACGTGACCACAGAAATACTGACACGGAGAGCATCATGTGAGGGCATCCAAAACAGCAGTAATTACCCCAGACATTTTTTTATCTCTAATCTGGAAGCTGCAACACAGCTCCCAGCAAAATTATATTTTAACCTGCTGCATTCCAAAGGTTTTTCCTGTCTAGTTTTCTTCAGTAGCATGAGAACTACAATGCTGGAAACAACTTCTTCTGATAGTGAAACACCAATGGCTGAGGACACAGGAGAGAAAAAAGAGCTTCATAATTCACTTTTAATATGTCATTTGAAACGTCCAATTGAATTAAACAGGAACTTGGAGTTAGGGCCAGTACAGAACATTCTCAGAGTTTCATATGGAAAACTCTGAACAGATAAAATAGAACAACTGCAGAAAAATGCACTAATTTTCTCAAAAAATGAGAAAAATACCAGAGCCTTTCATTTTGACTTTGAAGTTCTTTCTTTTTTCTTATATAACCTGGTTGAAATGACAATATAATTTGTTCAACGATGCCAATAGCATTTTTTTTCCCCTCTCCAGAATTTTTATTCCATGGAAAAGTACATTCTGACTCACAGCAAAAAGACATTTTTGAATATCAAATTTTCCCTAGAAAAGTAAACTGCATTTTAATCAATGGCACTGGTAAAGGAATTGGGAATGGTTTTCACGCTGAATAGCTTAAAGGAATGTCAGGTACTGACAACAGAAGCAAAAGCACTTAGCAGATGAGTTTTTAGAAAAATAACTTTTTCAAATAAGAGAAATCTTTGTAAGACAATCTGTGTTTGCAATCTTTTGTTTAAATGCAAAAGCAATCCCCTCTCTACATCCCTAACAACAGCATTTAACTGTGAATCATGTCCAATCTGCTCCAACACAGAGTTTCTGACCCTGAGATCCAGTGATTTATTTCTGCAGTTGTCACAGGGATCCAGGCTCAAGATCCAAAAGCAGCAAAAAGTGATAGATCAGAGCATGTCATAACTTTACCAAAGAACACTTTAATCCAAAATAGGGCAGGGTGATAAAAGATTCCTGTCCAGTCAGAATCTGGGAACAGATAGTTCAGAAGCTGTGAACATCCACAGCTTCTCCTGCACCTTATGAACACCAACAGGGAGATGATAAAAGCTTTGTGTGATGAGAGGAGCAAAAATGCAGTGATAAGGGATAAAATGTGCAGGAACTAAACAGCCTTGACTCTGCCTTTTAGTGTGTTCATGTCCAAGATGAAAGAAGTAACATCCACCAGCTCTGCCAGGATTATACTCTTCTCCTTTCTGGACAATGAGGGTCTGAGCAAAGTGTGGGGGTGTGAGAGAAACTGGGAAGAGCAGGCAGCAGCAAGAAGAACTGGCAAGGCAACTCTTGCAGGGACTGATGCTTATCTGTATCACAGCACGAGATGGGCAGTGTGTTACACCAGGGCACTGCACGTGTTATCCCAATGGGAAGTACCCCCCACATCACACACCACTTACTTACAGCACTAACTGACAGTTACAAAGAGAAATAAATGAAATTAGCATTCCCCTCCCCCCCAAAAAAACTTCATAATTCCAGCAGAATTTACTACCTTAGAGACAGACACAGAGAAATACCTCAAGGAACAAGCTGCAATTAACCTGCCCAAGAGTGAGAGTATTTCCAGTTCAGCATTTCCAAGGGGAATGGATGGGTTTTGCAGGATATATTCCACAGGATGCCAAGACTTCCCTACGTATGGCACTTGCTCTCAGTGACAACTGTGTGTGAGCTGTTACCATCCACCACACTTTGGTCAGCCACACTCAAGTGAAAAAGCATCTGTTTTCACACACACACATGAAAACCAGCAGCACTTTTTAAGGTGAATAACTCCTTAGTCTCAGTTGCAAACAGGCAAGGAATTAAAGGCAATTGAAACTCCTCTTATAGCTCCAAAACCAGTATGACCATAAGGATCAGCACATGCACAAGGGTAACAACTGCACCAGCTGTTACCAAAGTCCTTAGAGGAACTGGAAATAGAAAAGCCTTGAGAGTGCAGTGAGGATTAAAGAGACAAGTCTTGGGAAGTACTTTAGGAGCCACCAACAGAAGATGCTTGAAGCATCAACTGCAAAAGTACATTAACATAGATACTACTACAATTTGAAAGACTCCTGTCATCGCTGAAACTGCAACTCTGAGTGGCAAATTCCCCTGACTCATTATGTTTCTCCCAGTTCCTGAATTTCCATACTTCTGCTCAGAAATTAATGCAAGCAATTTGAATGCAGACAACATGGGAAAGCGTTGTGGGCTTTTTAGTTGTTGACTCACACTTCTGCCTGTGCTCCCTGCCCAAGGAACAATTCAAGCAAAGAATTTGCTGTTTTAAAATGGGTCAGCAAGATAAAGGTTTTTCTTACCTCTCAACCTAAAAAGAAGTTATCTAAAGTCACCAGTTGGAATCAAGACTTACCTCACAGATCATTTTTTGAATGTAGATAAGAAGAAAAAAAATTCTTTTTCATCCCAAACTCCGCATTTTCCAGCAGACATCAATATTCAGCCCTCAGAAGTTCTGCCACTGAGAATAAAATCCAAGAACAACTTTTATACTTGATCCCCTTTTCTTTGTTTCCATGAACTGCAGCATGTTAGCGCCCTCTGAAAAATCAAAGAATTGCTTTCCCAGGTGATACGAACAGCTCTTAACCATTTCCTGCCAACAAGGCTCCTCCCAACTCCTCCACGCTGCAATTCCAGCAAGAAGGCACTAAAATAAGAGAAGCCCATGAGTCTTGCCTTGGATATCTGTAAGAACCGATCATGAATGCCCAAATAACTCATTTGATAGTGTCTGATCAAACTGTTTTAAGTGTCTCCAGCTGCACAAAGAACAGCCTGTTCTCCCCACATCAGCCACCTTAAGGAGAGAAGCTGCACAGAGATGTCCTGTTAAATCCATACGATTCCCTCCTGCCCTCTGCCTGTGGTAAGAGACGATGGGACACTGATACCTGCAGATAACAAGCCTGAAAACTGGGCAGCAGCCAAAATACCTGGAAAAAAAAAAAGGTAATTGAACACATTTAAATAAAAACAAGGAGCAGCCTCAGCCTGGAGTCACAGGGATGGAGACTGGGAGCACATTACCACAAAAGCAATGACAAAGTCCAGGAATTTTTTTGCCATTATTCAGTTTATAAGCTATTCCCAACCAGAGGAGGCAACAAAGATGTGAAGGACCTGGAGGGGAAGCTGTACAAGGAGCAGCTGAGGACACTTGTTGTGTTCAGCCTGCAGAAGAGGAGACTGAGGGGATATCACATGGCTGGATACAACTTCCTCACGAGGGACAGCTCTGATCTCTGCCCTCTGTGCCCAGTGACAGGACCCTGGGGAACAGCCTGACACTGGAAGGCACTGCCCAGGGAGGTGGTGGAGTCACCATCCCTGGAGGTGTTTAAGGAGAGACTGGACGTGGCAGTAGGTGCCATGGTCTAGTTCAGGCAGTGGTTTTAGGTCACAGATTGCACTTAACGATCTCAGAGGTCTGGAAGGCCCTGCCCAGGGAGGTGGTGGAGTCACCATCCCTGGAGGTGTTTAAGGAGAGATTGGACGTGGCAGTAGGTGCCATGGTCTAGTTCAGGCAGTGGTTTTAGGTCACAGATTGCACTTAACGATCTCAGAGGTCTTTTCCAACCTGATCATTCTCTGAATGGTCTGAAGTTGCATCAGGGAAGGTTTAGGTTGGATATTATAGAATCATAGAATTTTAGGGGTTGGAATAGACCTTAGAGATCATCTAGTCCCAACCCTCTGCCCTGGGCAGGGACACCTCCCACCGGAGCAGGTTGCTCAAGGCTTCACCCAACCTGGCTGTGAACACTGCCAGGGTTGGGGCACCTACCACCTCCCTGGGCAACCTGTGCCACTGTCTCACAGAAACTTGTTTTCCACATCCAACCTAGACTTTCCCTCCGTCAGTTTGACCCCATTACCCCTTGTCCTATCACTGCAGTTCCTAACACAGAGTCCCTCTCCAGCTCCCTTGTAGCCCCTTCAGATACTGGAAAGTTGCTCTGAGGTCTCCACACAACCTTCTCTTCCCCAGGCTGAACAGCCCCAACTCCCTCAGCCTGTCTCCATGGGGGAGATGCTCCAGTGCTCTTATCATCTTTGTGGCCTTCTCTGGATTTGTTCCAACAATTCCATGTCCTTCTGTTGTTGGGGACACCAGAACGGTGTGTTGAACTCCAGGTATTCTGAAGAGCAGAGCAGAGAACCTTAGGCAAAGGCTCTTCCCGCAGAGG
>NW_008657145.1:0-346 GCF_000695815.1 Acanthisitta chloris | reverse complement strand
CTTGGGAGAGTCTTGATCTCCTTGGGATGTCTAGATCTCCTTGGGAGGGTCTTGTGCTCCTTGGGAGAGTCTTGAGCTCCTTGGGAGGATCTTGAGCTCCTTGGGAGGGTCTTGACCTCCTTGGGGTCTTTGGGGATGTCTTGAGCTCCTTGGGAGACTTTTGGGGTTGGCCTAGAACTCCTTGAGCGATCTCGAACTCCTCGAGACACTTTTAGGCCCCTCCAACACAACTCTGGTGCCATTTTTTTTTTGGGAGGGGGTTGAGATGACCAACGTAGACCTCATGACCCTCCCCAAAAACCACTGACCCCCCATTTTTTTCTACCCCCCCCCCCAGGACGTTGGG
>NW_008657144.1:0-16975 GCF_000695815.1 Acanthisitta chloris | reverse complement strand
TTTTTTCGTAGCCTAGCGCCGAGACTGGTTTTCTCATGTACTTGGGTGGTGCGAGGGAGCCCTTGTGTAAGTGGCCTCCGGCGCTGTTAGTCCCAAGTGACAGAGTGCCCGTGCCAGCTGCTGCAGCTCCCTTCGGGAAGCTCTCCCTTGGAAAGGTGTCCCTGGCCGCGGGCGGCGGAATGGAGTCGCTGTACACGACAGCAGTTTGTTCTGAAGCAATATTCACTGTGCTTCAAAACCAACTTCAATAAAACCTTCCGTGTTTTGTTGGCCTTTCCCCTTTTCACTCACTAGAACACCAGTGCAGTTCGTACAGCTCAGCCTACCTGTGGGTATTGTTTTATCCACGTGGCGTGTTCGACTGGAATTTTAGAGAGATTTTAGGCTTAAATATAATGAAGGTTCAAATACAAAGTTTCCTGCAGAACATTTTTATTAGAAGGACCTAAATTAGCACAGGCTGCTGTAGCAGGGAAATTATTTCAGAAATACAACGTGTAAAGAAAAAAACCCTCACGGGTACATGTGTCACCCAGGCTGATCAAAGTTGTACAGAGAGCAAAATAAGCAGCATTTAGGCTTTACTACTTGAAGCAACACAATAAAGACCAATGAGGGTAGTGGTAAAATTTACTGCGTATCTCAAGCTGTATGTTGTCTCCAAAGCAATTTATTTCATTTCTTCATGTATAACTTTTGTGATGAACAGCAGAGTATGTCTGATGGGTAGAAGAGGGAGCAAGACATGCATATGTCTAGCTGCTCTGCAGAGACCATCCAAACACATGTACAATTCAGGTGTGACAATCATGTCTCCACCTCAAAATGAGGTGTGGCATCTTAGGCAATTTTTTTGCTAAATGGATGTGCTCTAAGTTTCCAGTTCTGACAGACTGATGTAGTATGTACATTGTCACAAAAACTTATTTACAGCCTGAAAAGCTACTGATGCTATGTATAGCACCAGTATGTATTGATGGCATGTATAGGAGTATAGATGCGTCTTAATTCATCAATGTTAATTGAGTAAATATAAATGAGCTTCATACATTCTGTAAACAAGTTTAATTCAAAATTTTTATAAAATACATCTTGTATTTACACACATACCTCATCTAAAAATATGAGTCTGTTGAATGCAAAGTTATTACAAACTATCAGAACCATTGGAGAACTGCTTGTACATATTTCTTGCACAGCATATGCAAAAGGTGACCCCTAGAGATACTAAGGTTAAAAGGTGCAAATCTGCAATCGTGTACAAAATATGTACCATGTTAAGTGCATATCTACATTGCATATTACACATGTGCCAAGTCTGTGGAAAGGAACAGTTAAAACTGCAACTAGAAACTTCACAGAACATTACTACAGAGGAGACTGAGAGAGATGGAGGTTAAATCGAACATTCTTGCATCCTTCCAATACTCGTAGTCATTTCAGATGCACAGGATCCGTTACGGACACCTCAGGAACAACTATGCAAAGAGGAACTCAGCTCAAAGCTGTCTGACAGCCTAGTAACCTAAATGTGTCCTCGCCCTTCACGTTTGTGGGGATGCTAGTTAAACATGTATTCACAGGCTCTGGGTTGAGTCTTATAATACTAGTTTGATATTCCTGTTAAAAAAGGAAATATAAGTCATGGGACACAAAAGAAGAGGTAATACCAGATTATCATGCAGGATTCCAAAGCTAATACACATGTTCTTAATATACTGTAACTAGCTTTTTCCTTTCTTTCTTTAGAATGTGGTATGAATGCTCTCTAATCACTTGTAGGTAAGTAAGCTGCTGGTCTAAATTGATGAAGTATGACCCTGCAGTAATTCCACCAGAACTTCAGCAGAAGTCAAAAATCAGTGAAAAGTCAATCAGTCTATCAGTTTTTCTCTTTTTATGTATTACGAGCCAGAGTATTATGCTACAATTTATGTCCAGCATTAACTTCAAGTAGGTCTGTATAAAATCAACACAAGCATCAGCCAGGAAAACAGACTGAGAAAGCTAAAGGTTTGTGGGAGAGTTGGAATTTAATTATGTATCTTGCATCAGTAATGAGTGGTAAAAATAAGTTACCAAAACGGCAAGTTACACAGTCTAAAAAACTGAAAAACTACTTCTGATATGAAAATATGTCCATCAGGGATCAAAGACAGCCCTTGCTATTATCTTGTCATGGCTGATTTTTATTTGCAGCATTAACAAAAAAAAAAGGGGAGGGAGCTTGTGGGATGGGAAATGCTTTTTTCTGTTGCCAAAAAATATTAAGAAACTTAAGATCTATTTAGTGATACTAAATACTGAAGATTGCAAGTGCCTACATTAGTACCATGCAAAGTGAACTTTGGTGGACTTCCCTTGTGAAGAAATATTACCATAAGGACCATTACATAAGCAATCAACACAGTACACAGGAAATATTTAACATGTCATCACATTATTACATAATCCTTGGAGAGTCAAAATTAGCAAGATTTGTAACTGTTACTAAGGCTGTAATTCTGCCTTTTGTAGTGGAGGGAGAATCTGACCTTACAAATCTTTCTTGTTTCTCTTTACAAGGGATTAATAGTATGGATGGATGTGTTCTTAATACCATGCTATTAAAAGCAAAACAGAGCAAGATGTTGTAAAACATAGTTAGGGAAGCATTACTTTTATTTTGTCATCATAAAATAACATCGTTTGAAGATCACACAAATTTGATAGATCATCTTCTTTCTCCAACATTAAGCCAGCACTAGAGATGAGAAAGGTGTTCACCCATTTCTCTGTAAATTTATACTTTTAAGTAAAATAATTTGAATCTCTAAATATGCATTTTAATTAATTATGTCGCAGAGTAAATATCTTGCTCCTTTGGTCAGAGATAGTAAATGAAGACTTCAAATACTTGTATCTTCAGTTTTTAAAAACCCAATATACATCCTTAACCAAGGAGTATTTACGGTACACACAAGCCATAGATACAAAATACACAGTATATACATGTTTTGAAAACAAATTGGAATTTATAAAAACTCAATAGCCAAATCAAAGTAATTGAGGCACTAAATTAAAAGTAGTATCTTCTTGTCTTGATCATACAGACTATTCTGTGAACAATCAGGACTGTTTCATAAATATATATTATCTACAGAATTTGCTGTGCCAAAAAAAAGCCAGCTGTGTTTAAGCTCAAAAGAAAAATTGCACTTTGAGATTCTTACAGTTAATTCATTAACTCGTTTTTTTCTCCTCGAATATAGTAATCTGGTCCTAGTGCTTTTGGCACAGGTACTGAGTTGTGGTTTTGCTATGCTTTGTTATAAAACACAAGGATCTTTTATTTTGTTCATTAAAATCTGAAGAGTCTTAAACAAACCTAGAACTTTGATACAAATCTATATAGCTACAATTGCTTCATTAAATAATATACACAAATATGCTCTTGGATCTTAAAACATCTTGACAACTGGATACAAAACAGTCACTTGTATTACTTCCAGCCTCCTTATCTTACGCATCATCAGTCTGCAAGTGACTAAAATACGACTTCTGGCCACATCTTGCACTAGATCACACCCCAGTGTACAAGGACAGAAAATAAATGTATAATAAAAAGATTGGATAAATTAGAAGGGGTTTCTTGGTCTTGAATTCTTCTCCAACTAGTAATGATGCAGCACTGTATGCAGCCCAAAAGACTCCAAACAACTGAAAAAGAAGATGAACAGTCTTAGCTGACACCACAAGAAAGTCTCGCCAAATACCACGATAAAAATCAGCTCTTCTCTCAACAGAATTAAAAAGAAACCCTCCAAAAGAGAATTTTGGGGTGAAGAACTCCACAGGTGCACACACACACAAAAAGAATATACTAGGTATTTTCATGTAAGTTTAAAGAAATATTTCATTCATGAGCATTCATTTGAGACACTTACTGAAGTGAGCAGCTAAAGATCTACACTAAGTTTTCTCTAATGCAAGACAAACACCACAAAGCAACCCATACCTTACATACACCAATAATTTGAAACCTCCTGGATTCACTTTCTTTCTACCTCTACCCCTTTAAGCAAAAGAGTTACTATACTTAACCTTTCCTCCTGCCATATAGACCAGAGAGTTAAATTAACATTTTTTGTTTCAGGATTCATTTGGCTCAAACTTTTCTTTACTTACGGTGTCCCTGTCTCAAAGTAACTGACCCTCACATTCCTGTTCCTTTCAGGTGCAGTGAGACGCCTGCCAAAATACAACCTGTATCAAAAACTATACTGTGTACTAAGTTAAGGAAGAATCAGCTTAAAAGAGTGGTAGAAATTAACATTGCCTATGGATACCCACTATGTCCGTCCTGGTCAGTGACCTTGACTCAAACCTCAAACCAACAAGATTAGAGCAAGAAGTAATCAGATATTATTATCCTCTAGCAGCACCTTGAATATTAATAAGAAAGGAAAAACACTTCAAACTGAGTGACATACAAAACCACTATAACCTTCTGCAAAACACAAGATCAACAAAGGCAGACAGAACAGAATCCCAGCACAGAACTTCTTCCATGGTTCTGTCAGAGGAGCTGAAGCCCCTTGAGGGATCACGTGGCCCATTCAACTGCTACTGTAAAACAAAACCACAAGAAAAAAACCCAAACCACCACCAAATTGCATGGGATTGCATACTTCTGGTTTTGCTGCCTAACCCAGGGCTGCAGAGATGGACACGAAGGACAATCAAGATCATGACTGAATTCCTTAAGATATGTTAGGAAAACTGCAATTAAAATAATCCAGGTGCACTGCTTGAGTAGTTTACTTTGCTGATTGCAACTGGAAAAGAACCGGCTGGAATTTCCTCATTTCACTTTAAGTTCCCCAGCTTCAGGGCTGTGCAGTTTTTCCCCAAGCACAGAGCTCTCAAGCCATAAGAAGGAGTACTTGCCACAGCTTAAGTAGTTTGGGCCATATGGGGCTTGTCCTGCATTTTCACACGAATGGTGCAAAGGTAAGAACCTTGCGCAGATTTGCCCTGAAGTTAATGTAAGGCTGTTAGAACTAATCAAGTAACAGAGGTTTCATTAACATACATTTATTTTCAAGGTAGATATTGGTTAACTGGCAAGTTAATGATTTACCTTCTCACTCTTAAAAGTAATTGCAAGTTATCAAATGACAAACACAGCAATTTGGTTATTTATCCTACGTTTTAGTTGTACTTCAATTATACTGTTTACCAGCAAGCTAAAAGGACATAAATAATCAAATCAACAGAACAAACCCCAAAAACCATACAGCTTAGGTAGTAACAGAATTTTCTCAGTTAATCTTCCCAGAAGTTCAGCAATAACTTCAAAGGCTACCTAAAGGGGTTTTAAGAAGTACTGGAAGTGTTCAAGAATGCTACGTAGTTCTGGGATCTATCAGGGAAAGTTGATAGTTTTATAAAAGGTGTCCAGCAGCAGGTGGTATCAGGCAAGTTATTCTTTGTACCATACATTCTACACCTGTAAAATCAGAACAATACTTACCTTCTCTGCAAAGGGTACTGAGAGCTTTGTACTGCTACCAGTATGGGAAGGTCTCAGAACAATGACTAACGTCATATTCATGCTGCAGCAACTAAAAATATACTGGATGATGGGGGAAGGGATAGAACAGCTAATTCTCAGATTCTTCATTCTGAGGTTTAATTATGCATCCTCTTCTCAAAATTATAATCCTATTTTTTAATGCAACTATTACAGCACAGCAATATACTTAAATATAAGCTAACCTAGTAACAACAGGTGTTGTTATAGCAACAGCACTCTATGTCCCCAAGCACTCAAAAGCAGCATTTAAGACAGAAATCACTTTCCATCGTGCCAAACAAAAGGATCACAGAGCTCACGTCTGTAGTTCTCAATATTCTGACACATCATTACATTGTCCTGAAGAGATTAATACTCGAAGTGTTAGGAAAATGACTTAGAAGTAACTGTAAACATTTCTCTATAGATGATACGAACTTACTTTTATTAGGGTAGAAACAACTTCAAATGATCCAACCACCAGAAGTACAGGTGCTATGACAATGAGGGGTAGCAGGGAATATCCTATTACACCAAGAACTTGGCCATAAGCAACCTGAAATTTTCAAGCACATAAAACCAATCTCTGTAGTACTCTTTGACACCAAATGCAATTTGATCTTGTTAGAACACTATGAATAGCAATAATAGCTTGTTAGTTATTAACAACATTTCAGCTAAAGAAAGCTTGCTAGTATGAAAATTGGTGTTGTATGCTACACCTTAGAATTATGTAATTAATCAATCGGTTCTCGTTTGTTGTCTTTTTTTTTAAACACTGTAAATGATCACTTTCAAAGGAAGTATTTACACAGGTTAAAATAAATAAATCCATCCACCCTTCACATTTCCATGTTCCACCTTAAACAGTTCTCAACTGCCACTCTCCGAGGAGTGTCCATGTGATATGCAGAAGCACAACTGTAAGAGAGCTCTCAGTGACCAGCTGTAGCCCAGGTTGTCACAAGCAGCAATAATTTTCTGCATTAACATACTCATATCCATTATACCTAAATAAATACATAAAGTAAATGAATGCTTTTAGTGTCAGTACACCTAGAACTTAAATCCCTCTAAGGCACAGAATTCTTCTGATTTCCTGCTTAACTTTATTATGACTATCTTAAACAGAGTTGTTCAAAATATTTCCACAATTATTTTTAACTACAGATCCAAATGTCCACTTTTCCCACACTACAGTTTGAATGCTGCTGGGCCCAGCTAGGCTACTTGGATTTAACAGGAAGAATCGTGGTGAGAAAAGTGACTACCCTGCAAGCATTCTCTTGTGGATGATGATCCTTCCAACTGCACAGCAAACTGTGCACACCTGAACTTTCTCCCCCGTTTATACATTCTGGTAATTTCACATTTTGAGCCACAAACCAGACTGATTTAAGGGCATCTAGATTGTGCTGGTATGTAGAAACACCACGCAGTCACATTCATGAAAGCTTTGTCTTTAAAAACAAGCGTTCACACAAGAAGTCTTTAGCAACTAACAAAAGTAAAGCAAATAACATAGGGAGTCTGCAGGACTAGCGCATCACGAATGCAAGATGCATAGCAAAACTTTAAACATCAAGCATCACCAAATATTTAGTTCTTCATGACACAGTTCAATGCATTTTATGTCGCAGATCCATTTGAAGTTCTGTCCTCCTGTCTGAGGGCCTTGCTCTAAGTCATATTTTTGTTGTTTACACCTGAATTGCTTAGTGACTCAATCTATAAACAGCTCAAGCAGCTATTCCAGCCCTGCTGGTGCAAGCAGCTGGAGGAAGGGATGCAAGCCACAACTTCAATTGGCTTTGCAGTTGAGGAATCCACGCTGGCTTTCATCCCTTAATGGGTTTGAACTGAATCAGAGGATGAAAACAAATACTGGTAGGTGCTTTATCCACCATCATACAACTGCTGTTAGCACCCATTAAAAAAATATACAGATTAGATAAAGGATTGTGCAAGAGCAGTGCAAAGGAAGAGAAAGGATCCGGATTAATCCAATGACCAAAAAATGGAATGCATTTGTCCCTCAAGAATGACCTTCAGTTCTGGATCATAGGAAGCTGCCAGAATTTCTGGGAGTCACAGTACAAATTTCCACACTGCTTATCACTTCCAAGTGTACCACCTATTGTGCAGAAAGATTAGCTGACCATCCCTGTATTTCAGATTTTATTTTGGAGGCCGAGAACCTGAAATGTTGACTTCACACTTACCAACTGCATCCATTCTTAGCTGGCTACGAGGTCCAAAGCCAGCACCAAGAGAACACAAACTACTGAAAAATGTAGCCAAGAGCCTTTACATTACCTCCCTCTACACCCTTTTTGCATACTTACTTCGCCTCCCAGAACTCTGGCCAGTAAAAAAATTGTCAAGGATCCAAATATCCAAATAGTTATAATCCAAGAAACAACCTTAAGAGATAAAGAACAGTTAATTTACATTAATGATTTTCATTGTGAGAAAACTCATTTCCATTAATCACTTCCACTGCAGCCAAGGATTTTATTATGCAAAACTGAATTCTGAATTGCAGCAAGAATAGGTTTACCTAAGAGCACAAAGCATTTTGCAAATGAAATTCAGAGGTTACACTTAGAGAATCATATTAATGGTGTATTTGGTGTACATGGAATGCACATGCAACATCTTTGGTAAGTTTCGTAACAGGAGTAGGATGAGTTTAGTTAAAGCTACCCTAAATGTCTTCACATCCCACCTATTACAAAATGTGGGCTCAGTTTTTAAAAGTCAGCTCAACAAATACAAGGAGTTGGAATTCTGCTCTGCACCCATAAAGACACCACTTTACTCCTTACTCAAACTGAGAATGCTCAGAAGATACAGGACTTTAATTCTTAGTGGAACATTAGTTGTGATTACAACTTAATAAACAGCCTAAGACTCCTGGGACCAAGTCTGTCACTCTTTTTTCTTGCTTCTTTCATTGCCCTGCACTTAAACTAAGGAGAAAATCTTAAAATCATTTTCTGTCTTAATGAAACCTTCAAAGCAACTCAGCTATCTTGGAGTTGAGCCACTAGGAGGACCAAAAGTGGAGCTCTCCCTTTTGAAATGCCTTTTTAGAAAGAAACAACAGTACGAGTCCAGTCTCTGTATTCCCAAATGAACAATGACTGAACTTAAAAATTAAGTCGGTACTCAATTCAGTTCTTTGCTTAATTAAAAGTTCCAGATTTCCAGAAGAATTATACAGGGAAAACGAGATAAAAATCACAGCATCACTTACAAAAAATATGTAATGGTTATATGCTATTTGTGAAAATAGCACATGGCCTCCTTTTTACTTCCTGCTTTCCTCCACTGTCTAAAAGAAGAGGACCAGATTGAAGTCTTAGAGCAGGAGTGCTCATCTCTCTCCAGCTTACAGCCCACCGTTCAGTTCATCTAGCCCAGCTGCTGTCAGTCATCCCATTCCTAGCTGCCAGCTTTCCCCCCTCACACATACACAGCACTCTTACATCCATATGGTAGATCCACTGGTCCTAACACCAGACCTTAAGTTCCTGTACAAGGGGTACACAAACTGCAGGAGGTAGTTCATCTGACCCAGGGTCAAGGAATGGTCCTTGCTTTGCCTAGGAAACAGGGAAGTGGTCCACCCCAAAGGCTGTATGATTATACAGTGGTTTAGTCTACTTGATTCAAGCCTCATAGAAAAACCAGATACTGAGAGCGAATTCTCAGGCAGCATTTGGTACACCATATGGAAGCCAGAGGTCGCAGAGGGAATGATTCTATCCCACCATTCACACAAATCCTTGCATAAGCACATTCTGCTAGTTTACATATGGCTTACTGCGCTACTACACTGTATTTAAAATAACTGCAGCCACACATAGAGTCATAAAGGTACCAAAGTAGGACCACCTAGGCTCACACTCAAATTTTTACTGTAAATGATAACACTTCTCTATTGTAATCTGAACATAAAGGAAAAAACTAACAGTGTTTTTGGAGGCAAATTAAATATGCACAATGCCTCTGAACAGCTATTCACCCTGGAGTTCAAAAGGAATTATGCAAGAAGTCTATTGATCAGAGGAAAGTTATTTGATTGTAATTGAGCAGGGAGAACAAAATAGCAAATGGCACTAAGGAAGATTAAATATACCAGATAACAGCAGTGACATAGTATGAATTAAACAGCTTTATTTGTCAGGAAATTAAAATTCCAAACAAATGCTTTTCAGCAACATTTTCAGTAATAAAAAGCAAGTTAACAAAAGGTCAGAATTAAAATGGAAAGATTCAGCAATATGACTATAAACCCATTAGTATCAATCTGGTTCCTCTAGAAATGCCATCTTTCCTTTGTTTCAATGTATAAAAACAAACCTGACATTTCATCATGATTAACTTACCCGTGGGCTATTTAATACATTTCTTACTGCTGCTGTCTTTCTACATATTAATTGAGAAACAGCCTTTGAAATGCTTTGCATTAGTATGTGGAAAAAAGACTGTCTACCTACATAAGAATGCAAATTGCTTAGCAATCACATCTCCAAGTTTAGTTTAGATTTCCTTTTAGGCAGAAGACTTACACCTACCTTAAATTGTCCATATAATGAAATCATTGAGAAGAAGAGGACAACTGCCAGAGGACCCCAAAAGTCTGGATTATCTCTCACTACCTGCCTATTGAACCCAAGAGATGGCATAGGCATCAACACACATCGAATTTTGTAGTAAATATCCTTCAGATCAATGTCAAGTTCTTCCCTGAAATTGTAAAGCAAGAGAACATTACTAGACACCACAGTAATGAAACACAGCATAAAAGATAAGTGCAGAGGCAAACAGCAGGTTTATAGGGCAAGTCTCCTGTCACCCACAAGGCTTCCTGGAGCCATGACTAGCAAAGGCACAGTCTGTCCACAATAAAGCAACACCATACCTTCATCCCACATTCCATAACTAGTGTGACACAGTTAGATATATTTAATTACTCAAAAATAAATTACATGACTGAGAATAGAAAACACGTACAATATACCCAGGCTGGGTTGGATGAGGCTCTGAACAACCTGGTGTAGTGAAAGGTGCCACTCCCATGGCAGGAGAGTTGGAACTAGGTGATCTTTAAAGTCCCTTCCAACCCAAACCATCCACGACTCTTATCCTAACAGTCTGCATTAAGACAGCATGTCTAATTTTCTGACACACAGGAACACATGACACATTCATATCATTGTAACTTCTTAAAAGTCAAAGACATGCATATGCAAAAGTGGAATGTCTGTGTATTCCTATGCCAAGTGGTTTGCCATTAGCACATTTATTATGGGAACATTTTATTTCAATTTCTACAGGAAAAAAACCCATTGCACTCACTAATCCTAAACCATTCAAGACATAATAGGTAAACCTAATTTTTTAAACTAAGATGTGGTTAACTTTCTTCAACAACAGTAGTTTTCAGCAGACCAGTTTAGGCCAACTGTCTAATTTGTCTTGTTTCCAATATGCGTAAAACCAAATAAAAGCCACTAAAACTAGGAGTAAAATCTGCCAACAGATCTTGCTCTTCTGTAACTGCCTTCTCTGCTTCCCTCTACACTCTCTATAAGCAGATACGAATTGACCAGAAGACTCTTCTCCACAGGAGACTCTTAACTGGTACATGTTGCCCTGACTGTCCTAGTGTAATGGGAAGGAACCAGACTTTCCAAGTAAGGGGTAACTCCACTCCTTCTGGAGTGTCTGTGTAGAACCTCAGTCATGACTGAGGAGCTCTGAACAACTGCAAGAGACTTCCAAAAGATATCCTCCTCTACATTTAAGAGCACAGTGAAGAAAAGTGTAGGATCATATCCTAAGTCCATTTATGATGGTTTTGTTCAAGGCTTTTTCCTTAGAAAAGCTGAAGTGAGAAATAAACACAAAGACATGATTCACCACGATTTCTCTTAAAAAAAATAGTAAATACTGCTCAGTGAGTCTCTCAAAGCAATTTCTGGATTCCTCTTACTGAAGCTACTTCAGAACTGGTATTACTAACCGGTGACCAAGTACCAAAATCTGTTCTTTAACCATTGCTGAATCTAAGGAATAGACTAGAAGCATTTATTTTTCTCCATTTAGCAAAAAGGATGAAGCATTCCTATACTTTACTCTGAAGACTGTGTAACACAAATATTTGCTGTCTGGAAATAATTCTTTGTCATTGTCTAGGGTTTCTGACAGTTTCTCCTGTGAATAAACTGTCTTTTGCCTGAAGCTGACAGCTACCTCATCCAAGAATTGATGGTAGGAAACAACTGTCTGGAGTAAGGCTGCCCAGTGAGAAAGGAAAGAAATAATCTCACTTTATTGAACAAAACATTTGCACAGTAGCATTGCATTGGTGAACTTCCCTTAGCTGCCTGCTGTTCTTTAAATCCTTAGAGGATTTAGATTGCAAGATGTCATTACAATACACATTTTCTGGGAATAATCAAAACTGCATAAAAACTGCTACATCAAAGCCAGATTAAGGTCTTCTCTGTTAGATGATTACATTCATCCTGTGTGCCACAAACCAACCATTTCCCTGGCAAGTTCTCCTCACTTCTAGCAATCAGCAGCTTAGAACACTTAGCTGTCTTTCAATCACAAACTCACGGTCTGTGGTGTAAAAAGTTACACAAAAGACAGAACTCGTATGTTGTCACCTCAGTGCACCAGTCTGTTTCTTAACTACCAGTTAGGTTTACAAAACAGACTTATTCACACAAGGAGCTACTTCTGCACACTTTCATTTAAAGTACTTCTCTAGCAGCAGTGTCATTATTAAGCTCTCCACACATCTGTTCTCTCCCTACACTCTCAACTGCATTCTCCAGAGTACTTTCTGTCCCACTCCAATTTTTTAAAGCATCATTATCTTTAATTCACACAGGAAAACACAGACTGAAGAACAAGGACCAAGGCCCAGGCTGCCTGACTCATAGTGTAGCAACCTTTAAGCTACAACCTTAAGCTTTCTTCAGCCAAGCGCATTTCTGTGAACAAGGGATGCAGAGATTTTCAGTTTTAAGGATATTCTTGTCTTTCAACACAAACACCATTTTAACCTACCTTTATAATACGAGATAGCATGAAAGTTTATAAAGTTTGTGCTACTTTGGTTCTAGCATCTCTACTGTAATAACCATGACTCACAATGCTTTTGCCTCAAGAGTAACTGACAGAACTTAGATGTACTTAACAGGAATCTTTCCATGGGATTGTCTTAGCCTCTGATTCTTTGACAGCATTAAGAAACTTGTGACATGAGTGCAAACGACTGTATTCTTTCCATCTCATTCTTTTAAACCATTATAAGATCAACAGATAAAAGCAGAAAAGCCATATGAGCTTTATACTTATGGAGATTAATAAGATTGGATTTTACTTCCTCCTTCCTCCCTCCCGAACAGTGAACAATAAGCCTTTTTCTTACACTAAAAATAAACCCCATAATGAGAAACATAATGTTTTCATTCCTGCACCAGAAAACACTCATTTGTCAAGTAATTTGTCAAACAGAATTCTAGTCACAGCAAAAGGCTGTGGGACAATCAGAGGCTACAAGCTGTTGGCTTTTCCTATGCAGCTAATAAAGATAGATACCCAAAAATAATTACAACATACAGGAGTGGCTTGTTATCTTCTGGGTCATCATCTTCCACTTCCAGAAGCCAGCCATACCCTCTCTGTCTTAGGAATGTAGTCGCAGTAGATTCTTTGATGAATTCTCCTCCAAGATTTAGCTTAACATCTGGAGTTGCTATGGAGCCACTAAGATCTTAGAGAAAAAGGGAGAGAGAAATATAAACCTTTTAATGTCTTGCCAAAAGCCATTTGGTTTCAAAAGTACTTGAAGATAAACAACAGACATATAAAGCCGCAGGTGCTGGTCATCACCATGAAATATTCAAAGTTAGAGAATAAAATGGTACTTGATCAGATACATAATTTGAAAACATAGTTGTGGTTTTAATGCGATGCTAACAATGTTGGGTTAGGACTCCAATTCCCAGGTTTTGGCTTTTAAATGGGACACTCATTTTATGACACAGTGTTATGGTACGACAGAATGGCTTCCATTTGTGCTTCATCATTAAGCATTTAAAGGCACAAAATGAGATAACTAATGAAAGTCTCATCATGCTGTAAATTGTGGATTATTTACCATTTTTTCTGACCATACTCTACCTCTTTTGGAGGCCATTTTTGCATAGTGACATTGTTTCAACCAAAACCACTCTCTGCTTTTCATGTCTAATTTTTCATGAAAGGAAAGCATTTGAAGGTATTCTAATTTGTACCCTGCCTTTAATACAGCTGAAAAGAGAAAGAATACTAGCAGAGATCCTTAGGCTCCAGCCACTAAGAATAAATACATGGAGTTCTCTTCAATATACCCTGATCTTGCTCTGCCACAGTACTGAATAGAAAAAAGAGCAATTTACCAATATTCTGGTTGTGTCGAAATCACCAGCAAGTATTAATTTTATTTGCTCATTTTATTTAGTTATACACAGATGAAAAATACAAAATAGTACCTGAAAATAAATGAAGCACCTTGAAGAAAGAAAAAAAAATGTAAGAGGAGAATAATTATTCCTTTAGGAAACCATGGATTTCCATTCCCTGCTAAAAAGGAAAAATCTAAACAGAAATGTCTAATTTTTTTTTTTTACAAAGCTTATTAAAAATATATTTAGAGACGAAAACTCTCTTCTCATCCAACAACTTTTCACTTCATCCAAGAAAATCTTTATTGCCTTTCCACTGCTGTGTGTTTTACACACATAAAATTTCCTAGGCACAAATTTCCCAAAACACCCAGTCATAGCAAGTACTTCTGAAACACATACTCACAGAGGCAAGTCAGGCCGTATTTTAGACTGCATCTGCAACACCTTCTTTTAAAATGCAGCACAGTTTTATAGAAACAAAACCTGTACAGTGACAGAGCCTCACAGTGTCTTCAGCCAACATGCCTTAAGTGTTCACAGATCACTTGGTATCTCCATTAATTCAACAGAATTCTCCTTCCCAAATCAGCTTGATAGGCCACTCAACCTTAAATTTAAGCTTCACCATAAATGCTTTTCAACCATTTAATAGCTGTGACAGTTAATGATCCATTGATTTGGTTCTTGGACCACCACCAGCACAGGATCCTTGTAAAGATCACAATTAATTTAAAGAAAGTTTCTCTTTGCTCCTCTCAGTATCAGCACACATACACTGTTCTCAGCAGGCTCAAGCAAAGCCTTCCTCTGCTGTTTACAGAGGGAGAAAACAAGAAAAGTGTATTCTTAATGCCTGGGCATCAAGGTAGAGAAAGTCTCAGAAGTCTTCTTGTATCACTGGCAGCCTTTTGTCATTTAGAAATACTTGTTTATGCTACAACACTTCTTTGCAAGTAGGGGTTCTTGCTACTCTGTGCATAAATGTGGCTGCCAAAAGCAGCAAATACAACAGTCCAACCAGCCATTTATTTCTACTTTCTCAGTGACTGTTAACAATCCATTCCGAGGCAGGGAAAATCCTACACAAGTCTTGTTTACCAAGACTCCTCTTAGCAGTAAATGATCAGTGAATTCCTACAACCACTCTTCTGAATTATGAAACCTATTAACATGATCTTGATATAAAGCTACAGAAAACAAGGGGGGAAAAAAATTGGTCACCTCTTCTGTAGGCTGCTTGGAGTGAGCTGGTTACAGGAGGGCAATAGGGTGCTGAACAACCTGCCAACAACTGATGGTTCTGAGGCCTCCTAATGAGAGTCACAGTGTCTTCACTGCTGCTGTCTCAGGCTGAACACCACAGAAACAAAATTGAGATCTCTCAGATGCTTCATTTCAACCAGGCTGGGTTAGATATTAAGAAAGTTTTTCCTGTGAGGGTGGTGAGACACTGGCACAGGTTGCCCAGGGAGGCAGTAGAAGCCCCAGCCCTGGCAGTGTTCAAAGCCAGGCTGGATGAGGCCTTAAGCAAACCGGTCTCGTAGGGAGGTGTCCCTGCCCATGGCAGGGGGTTGGGAATAGATGATCTGTAAGGTCCATTCCAACCCCTAAAATTCTATGATAATACAGGCATTGTGGCACAACAGCTTTCAAACCAGTCTTGCTCTCAATTTTGAAAAGCAGTACTAGAGGTAAAAACCCAGTCTGTTCTTTATACCGTATCTGTCCATGTAACTGAGAACACCTCTCCGACATTCTTTCCCAAAACCAGCTCCTACCTCTCATGAAAATAAGATGGGGAAACAGAACAGGTTTTGCTTTCATTTTTTCCTATGGATCAAGATTTGGGAATCAGAGTGCAATGTGTAGTATTTTAATTTTGAAATATCAAGATGGTTAGTTTTGCTTATGTTTTTCTTTGTTAGGGTAGGTCATGCAGCACTTTGCAAACAGAGCTACAGGCAGGAGTTCACACCTTGCTTGTGTTCATAAAGAACAGGGAGCCAAGTCCAATTCAAAACAATCTACTGGTCAGGTGGCTGTACTGGATTAGGTTCAGCATCGCCCAACAAAGGCTTCCACAGAGAATCCAGAGAGCTTCTGTTCAGAGGTACATGGATCCTTTCCCAAGCCAAGGTGGAGAAGAAAAACAAAACAAACAAACAAAACCCCCCACAGCCAAGATTGTACCTCTTGATTTGTATTTCTCTTCAGAAGGACTGGGAATTTTGCCAAAGAGCAGGTCTCCTACGGTAATTTTTTCACTTCAGCAATTCTTTCCCAGGGTGGGGTACATGAGTAAGGATTTACATGTTTCCCTATTAATGTTAC
This sequence comes from Acanthisitta chloris, assembly GCF_000695815.1. NCBI lineage: Eukaryota > Metazoa > Chordata > Aves > Passeriformes > Acanthisittidae > Acanthisitta > Acanthisitta chloris. Next base: position 610 of record NW_008657144.1, on the reverse strand, counting down.
AACAGTAGCTAAATGCATACATCAAAGCAGAATGGCTGTTGTTTACATGAGCAGAGGCTAAAAGATCATTCTCCAGCAATATAAGTTTGCAATATGTTGGCTCCTGTACGCTCCGTTTTGCAGTCTTAGGGCATATCTTCGTGGCATATTGGTACACCACTGCTACGTGTGCAGCAGTCGGGCATCAGGCCACACTTCCCCACCTAAATTACACACAGGGCTCCTCTTCCTCCCTCATGGTTCAAGCTGAAGGAGGGGAAATTTAGGCTAGGTATTAGGAAGTTTTTTCCTGTGAGGGTGGTGAGACACTGGCACAGGTTGCCCAGGGAGGCAGTAGAAGCCCCAACCCTGGCAGTTCAGAGCCAGGTTGGATGAGGCCTTGAGCAAACCGGTCTCGTAGGGAGGTGTCCCTGCCCATGACAGGGGGTTGTGACTAGCTGATCTCTAAGGTCTATTCCAACCCCTAAAATTCTACGATTCTATGACCGTGCTGAAACGAGCCAGGGCACAGACGCCTCGACAGGGCATTACAGCCAAGGCGAGCACACAAGAAGCAGCCGGCGGCAGGCACGGAGCGGGGAGCGGTCAGCGCGGCCGTGCCAGGCCTACC
>NW_008657143.1:532-823 GCF_000695815.1 Acanthisitta chloris | reverse complement strand
TGCCCACCCTGGCTGTGACCCCGGCCAGGGTTGGGCCAGCCACAGCCTCCCTGGGCAACCTGTGCCAGTGTCTCACCACCCTCACATTAAAAAATCATTTTTCCTGATATCTAGCCTTAATTTCACCTCCATCTGTTTGAACCTGTTACCCTATCAAAGAGTCCTATCAAAGAGTCCCTCTCTAGCTCCCTGGTAAGCCCTTTCAGATACTGATAGGCTACTATGAGGTCTCCATGCAACCTTCTCTTCTTCAGGCTGAACAGCTCCAGCTTCCTCAGCCTGTCTTCACAG
>NW_008657143.1:0-453 GCF_000695815.1 Acanthisitta chloris | reverse complement strand
CTCACGAGAGCAGATGACAGGGGGAGAATCACGTCCCTTGACCTGCTGGCCACACTCCTTTTGATGCAGCCCAGGATTCCATTGACTTCTTGAGCTGCTAGCACACACTGCCAGCTCATGGTGAGCTTCTCATCCACTGTCACACACAAGTCTTTCTCCTCATTGTTCGTCTTGATTACTTTCCCATCCAACCTGTAGCTGTGCCTGGGATTGCCATGACCCAGATGTAGGACTTTGCACTTCATTTTGTTGAACTTCATGAGGTTTGCATTGGCCCACTTCTCAAGTCTGTCAAGGTCCCTCTGAATGGCATCCCTTCCCTCCAGCATGTCAACTGCCCCACACAACTTGGTATTGTCAGCAAACTTGCTGAGGGTGCACTCAATCCTACTGCCCATGTTTCCAACATAGATTTTGAACAGTGTCGGCCCCAACACTGACCCCTGAGGGACA
>NW_008657142.1:47116-74031 GCF_000695815.1 Acanthisitta chloris | reverse complement strand
GTGCTCTCCAGCCACTCTGTGCCCAGCATGTAGTGCTGCATGGCATGGTTATGCACCACATTGTGGTGGTTATGCAGCAATAAAAAGTAGAACATAAACCTTAAAAGTAATATAGAGTTTGGAAGAAGTGACCAAGCTGACAAAATATTCACATTTTACACCAAAGCAATTCACAGTTGGATCACGAGGATTGACTAGATCTAGGCACAGCCATTGTGCAGCTCATCACAAAACAGGGCTCATGATTACTATCTGCATGTTCACTTCTCTTGTATGTTTTTTTCTTCACAGAGGCAACCTCTTTCTTCCCTTTTTTCTGACAGTTACAATCCTTCCCTTACTCTCATCCCCAGAATATGACTTGGCCATTAAAATACCTGGACAACTTGCCACAAGCAAGATTTCTACAGAGTGAAATAGTTTTCCCTTTATTTCATTCAACAAACTACTAGCCTCCGCTGCCAAGGAAGCAACAACTTTGTGACTCTGCTGGGAATCATTCACTGGAATCTCACTCTGTGTGGAAATCCCAAAACCCCAAGCATAAGCCTCTGTTGATGACACAACCTCAGGCTTCATGGAGGCAGCTACATACAAATAAACTGAATACACTCAGCTCAGAGGGTAATTTTACACCAGAACTCATCTACAAGTTAAATATTGTAACATTAACTAGCCACCATCGAAGCAAAAGTCAGGACCTCTGACCTGTTTATTTAGCATTAACAACAGCGCTAACATAGGAAAGCAGAGGAAGCTCCAAGGTGTGAGTGGTTTCTCTGTCTCTGCCATTTGTTTTCACTGAATGACCTGCCATAGAGTATTTGTGGCTTGTTTCTTCCACTACATTTCCTTTTCTTGACAAGTTGTCCCAGCACATACCAGGCTGTCAGTTCTGACAACCCAACTTTTCATAATAAGAGGAAGGGCAGTGAATGGGTTTCATTGCAGACACGTGCTGAGGAATAACCAGCAAATTCTCCATACCTTTACAACTTTAGAGAGCTGCTATCAAATCAAACACAGAGGCAGAGAACAGAACTGCTGTGGAACAGGTGATGCTACTGTCCTTTTCAGGAAACAACCTCTTGACCCACTGAGGATTTTGTGTTCCATGAAACTAAAAAAATGTGATTAGAAGTTTTAACTCTTTAGTGCATCTCTCAAGAACAGGGAAGGTGTGGAAGGCAGGCTGCTCAACACCCAGGCTTGGTGCCTGGTCCATACCTTCCTAGAATTACAGCACTAAAGGAAGACAAAAGAAAGGAACAAACCCAACAGTCACATTTAAAGAAGTAGCAGAAAAGACAAAGGCAGTGAATGTGAATGAACCCATCCAGGTGTTCTGTCAGTTTGCCACTGATGAATAAAAGAAATTGTGACCAGGAAAAAAACCAAAACAAACCCACGTGCTGCTGCAGGTGGAAAAAATAATTTCATTTCCAGGATATTTTGTAGCTCTGGGAATGCAAATATTGAAAGTAAATGTTGCTACCAACTGAATATTCAAAACTGCACCAGCTGGATGTGAAAATCGATTTGTTAGAACACAATTTTAACTTCAGAATTCTGAACTGCAAGAATAAGGGGGGAAATCCTAGCAAAGTTTTATTTAACTGTGATAATCTTGTATCTCCAATATTTTTCCTATGGCTGCAAATATATGCCTAACAATGCACAAAGCACACGATTTCAGAGCCTGCATTTTAGCTCCCAGTTCAGACAGATGTCAAACTCAAGTCAGCACACATTATTCAGTGTTTGAAAGAGAACGTGCTGGTCAGCTGCCTCTCAGCAGCACCTGACAGCTCCACTACTGCCCAGGCAGGATTTGCTTCCTATGACTTCTCAGCTAACCTTCTTCCTGACTTTGAGAATGCAGCTCACTTTCTTCCTTTCGAGCTCACTACTCTCAGCCTAGGTGACTTCAATTTCCACTTTAATGAACGTCTTTCCAGTGCTTCTCATTAACCTTCCTTTTCACTTTCTAACTCTGGACTGTCTTTCACAGTCACTGGCTTGTTGATTCAGGGCCTGACCCAGTAAACTTGTATGCTCATGAATAACTTCCCTCCTGGGAATAGCCAGGCTGACTTTTTTACAATTTCTCCCAGAAGTTAAATTGCTTACACAGATATGGTGAGCATGATGGAGGCTTTTTGTTTGTTTGGATTTTTTTTCTTTCTGACCTTCCAAGACTTGGTTTTGGCATCTTCATATTACTGATGTCCTCCAATAGTTTATTTTTAGCTTTCAGGCTTATTTCTTAGACCACAGTGAATAATTTATAAAGCATAATTGGAAAATATTGGAGGAATGTACATGCTATACTGCAGGTAAGTACATACCTATGGTTATACAGATATCACAGATTCTCTGGATGTTCTTTAATTCCATTTGATAAATTCCAAATATTTTGAAGAGCAACTGAATTTTCCTCAAGTCCATGAAACATAATAGACAAATTTTCAGTGGTGTTACACAAATAAGTCACAAAGTCATGCACTGCCTAACTTGTCCATACCTTCCACACAGTTAACACACAATGGAATCACACCCACCCACTAACACTTATACATTTAATTCACCCTCTGTGAATATTCACACTGGCTAAGCTTGGTGTTTCAACTGTTTGCGGAAACAAACAACAGGAGACAGGGAGTGAAACCAAGACCATTTATTTAGAAACCCGAATACTAACTTCAGACATGTTGGCAGTATTTAGCCAGTTTTAGTTTTGTGTTAGTCTCCCCACATTTCTGTCACAAGCAATTTTATCCTATATTCTTGGCATTAACATTTCCTAGTTTTGAAATTCTTTATGCTTTTCTATCTCTTTACTCACATTTCCCTAATGTCCCTATGTTCATCCATGCACTTTCATTCACTTTACCTTCACAATGTGTAGTGTGTCCTTTCTGTTTTACTTCCCTCTCTCTCCTCATCTTTATAACCTACCAATTCTTAACTTAGTTTTCATTCTTGGTCCATCACATTTTCCCTTTCCTAAGTTGTTTCCCCCCCACCCCTGGGTATTGTGACTTTGGCAGTTATGACACTGCTTTTTCTAAACTGCTCAAAGTGATTCTTTAACCCTTACTCTCATTTTAAGAACCTCTTCAAACAAGTACAATTTTCTGCACAAGTATTTATCATCAATATGCAGGATTTTCATAACTTTTAGTTTTATATGTACACATGGGTGAGACTAAAAACCTAATTGCTAAAATTTGATTCTAGAAAAAATGAGACAAAAAGCTATCCGTGTTGCAAGAATTAAACCGCAGCTCAAACAACTGAGAATTATGATAGCAAAAGCAGCACTCTCTGCTGGAAGCTGAACAGAGTGGATTATCTCTACTGTCTGACAAGGTGGCTGACAGTAATAACTACACTAACATCCCAGAACATCCTTGATCTCATCACTTCACCTCTTTGATTTCACGATGACTGTACCTTCAAAATTAAATATTGCTCTCATCACTGATGCTGTCTAATGTACAGACAATGCACTGCACTAACGCAGAGCAGCGATTCGGTGCCTCTCCCCTGCCTCAGAAGGCACTGGTTAGGGAGCTCTCAATAGAGAACAAATCAGAATCAAACAACAGAATATTCAGATACATCGCAACCAGTCAACTCAATCACATAGAGAGACACTCATGCATTATTCATTCCATGAAATCTGGGAGTTTTTCCAGAGAATATGCCACAGACTAGAGTTAGGGTTTATCAACTGTTTTAAATCAGCATGTTTTATCTAATACAATAACAATTTATTTACTGAGGACATTTTTAACCATTGGAGCTTTCCAGGCTTAATTGATTCTTTTCATCAAGATCCTGTGCACTGGGAAAATCAGCTCACCAAGGGATTTGAATAGAGACTATGTTGAATATCTACCAAATGATTTAGGTAATAATGGAGCAAAGTTATGGATCTGTTAGCATTTCAATTAATAGATTCTTTTTCTTTGGAGCTATTCTGCAAGGCCATCCTCCTATAAAGGATGTCAAAAATAGTTTTTCATTGCAGAAAATAGTTTATGTGGATTTAAGTAATCAACCACCAGAACTACAGTTAGGCAAGTCAGTTTGTACATATACCACTAATGTCAAGAAAATTCTGAACAGGAAGAAGTAACAACAAATGAAAAAATTAACTACTGGCACATCAAGAACACTACAAACATACAAGTGTAGACCAAGAACAATTTGGCCCAGTATTTTCCCCTAGACCTGCCACCAACCAGGTCAGTGAGATGAGTTTAGCACAGTAAGAAAACAGGTTTATGTCAGTGTTTTCCCCTGCTTATCAGTAAGGCTAATAGTTTCCATGCCCAAACTTCAAAAATCATGAGACAGGCACCTAAAACTAAGTAATAATTTTTAAAAATTATCAAATTCATCACCTTTAAATCTGTTGATTCCAGGAGCTGGTGTTGTAAGACATAAAAACACAAACTCATTCAAGAGATAAAAGATACCACACAGCTTACATGAACAGAACTATGTCAGTCACAAAAGCTGGAGTCACCAGTATGACAGCAGTAACTCTGGCTGGATAAGTAGGAAGCCAGATCCTTGTGCCAGTTTGAGGCCAAGGAAATCAGGAGGAGATCATTAGCATTCCTTTAATCGCAACAGAAGTTAATACAAGACAGAAACACTCTCCGAATACATTTTGTTCTGATTGAAAAGAATAATTGCAGAATAAGGTTTTATACACACAAGCAAGGACATTTCCTAATTACCCATCTTCAGATGGCTAAGTGCCTAGTAGGAGTGTGAAGAATTCTGTTGTAGATGATGTTTGGATAAATCGCAATGAAGAGGAAAGACAATGCAAACTCCTCTAACATATTGCAGCTGTTTAATTGAATAAATGCAAGTAGATGTTGCTGCAGGAAGTAAAGAAATTCTACCTGTAGAGACAGATTACATGTTAGAGGATAACTTTTCATGTATGTATGAAGTAGAGGATAACTTTTCATTAATGTATGAAAAGTCTGTATAGTAAATGTGAAAAATTAGCCTCACTGGTAAACAATTTTTCCCCTATTTATAAAGTCTTAACAACATATTCTAGTGTAATCTAAAGAGTGTTTTAGATATGATATTTCTAACAGAATTATTTTAAACCCTTTGGACACAGAAAAAATTCCTGTTAAACATTGACTACGGTAGAGCTGAATGATGAAGCAGCAGGGTGGAAATAATAAGCAGAGTTCTGCCATCACCTGTTGCTAGATCTCAGTTCTTCATGCCATGCCATTACCCTCTGAATGCAGCTAACTTCTCCACATATGAGTTCTTGTCCACATATTTTTTGTCTGCAGGTTTTTCAACTCAACCAAAGCAGGATTTTGCTTGTTTTATTAGCTGGTTGGGTTTTTTTAGGGATGTATACGTTTGCTTGTTTGCTTATTTTGTTTTAAATCCAAAAGCCCTTTTCTCTGGGAAGGTAAATGTTCTTAGATTCCAAAAACTCCAAGCTGTTGATTTTTGAGGCCATTTTTAATAAGGCATAGTTTTCACAGCTTCTGAACCCATCCCTGAACTAATCTGTCTGCAACTAGCACCATATCCAAGCAATAATTGCATGGCCTAGTAAGGCCCACTAGCCCCAAAGGACATGTCTTTTAAGGCAAAATAACTTGGAGAAGGGACAATATGCAAAGTGACAGCAGATTAAAGAACGATGGAAATTAAAAGTTTAAAAAGCATGAGAAAGCAATTAACCAAGGAACAAAATGATGTTTCCAAGCATATAGAAGCTCAGAGTCTGTGACAGAATCAAAGTCTCCTGAAAAGAAAGCAAAATAAAGAAAATTAAAAGGCAGCTAGGGAAACTACCAAAAAACGAAAGTTTTTATCTTTTTTTTTGTAGAGTATAAGATAAATGTTATTTCAGCTCCCAATCCACAGCACAAGGACAGAGATAGAAGTATTAAAACAAGCAACACTAGAATCATGTCATGTAAGAATCATCATCAAGGCTCCAGAGCCAGTCTGGCCTCCATTAACAGTGGTTTGCCTGTTTCATCCAGGATACAAATAAATTGTCAAGATACTAATAAAATATTCAAATGAACTCTGAGAACCCCAATTTAATAGCTTCCTGGTCTGAAATGAAAAACAGATCAATAGATTGATCTCAACCTTTATTTAGTCTTATGTCTTTCTACATATTTTATATGGAGGAAGGAAGTAGCAGTTCTTCTCTAGATTCCGAGGGACTTTTGCTCTTCTCCTCACACAGGTCTCTTCCTCTGAAACAGCATGAACATAGCATCTTTCAAAAAGCTTATAACAAAGGCCAGCACAAAAGTTTGCTAAGGGAAATGGCAACAGATGAGAGGTAAGACACCTCTGCTCACTGAAAGAGCAGAGAACAGAGCAGAGAAAGGGCTTTTTAGGAAGAAGTAAATCAAGTTACCAAAGGTTTAAGAAGTATAAGATTGCACTAGAATATGGTTGAAGAAATTTGAAGGTACCTATGAAACACAGCTGATCATGTTTCATGGCACAGGTGGATACACAACATAGACAATTGCAAGGGGATGAAGAAATTTTAACTACATAATGCCAAATCCTCAACAAACAATAACTTGGAAAAATACCTAGATGCTAGTGTAAGTGTAGTAAGACCATTTATTTCTACAGTACTGGATAAGAAACAAAGAAAATTAAATACAACAAAAACATGGAGAAAACCTAACCACCATATAAGTGAATAGAACAGCCTCTTCTGTAATATCCCATGTTCTTTGCACCTCTCTTAAAAGTGACAGCAGGAAGAGAAGCTGCTAAATGGATATGAACTGCCACAGATAAATAAACTAGAAAATTTCTTTGTCTCTGACACTGTAGCCAGTCTCCGGTTGAATGAAGGATTATCGTCGCAGGATAATGTTACTACTGCTGTCTAAAATGAAGCAACACATGGCTCAGCAAATTAAAGATCGTGATTGCTCTCTGGGCTCAGTGACTTTAAACAAGTTATTTAGCCTTTCCTTACCTCAGTTTCCTAACCTTTTCAAAAAGGTGAGGCACTTTTTCATTAAAAAAACCTCAGGCAAAACCCAAGCTGTTGTGATAGTTATTAAAAAATTAATAAGCATTTAATTAAGCTAATTTGAAAAGTTATTTCTAAATCCTTAATTCTGTGTAGATGAAAACATCATTTGTAACTAGACAACCATCTGAGTGGAAACCAATATAAATCAGCAAGAGCTATTCCAGTAACAGAAACTGTAGCTACATCATTAAGAACAATTTTAAATGCTTACAGCTTTCGCAATCACTTACATTTTATTTTCAAACTTTTTTATTAGAACATCGACTAGTCATTATCCTGGCACAGCTAAAGTGGGACGGAATCAATGCCCTGCCGACTGTCTCCTCTGCTCTTTGTGATAAACACTGTCTCACAAGTTTGAAAAAATCCATTTTGATCCTGCTTTCCAATTAGACCTGTTAAATGCTTTTTGAATGACTAAATTTTGTTGGGTTTTACACCTAGATATGTTGCTAAACTAATATTTTAAATGGAAGAGTACTGTACCATTTCTAGTCATTTTCTTATCAAATTTCAAGCTAAGCAAATTAAATTGTCATTCTTTTCTTAGGATTCAATGCAAGCTATGATGCATTAGGCAACTTTTTGAAATCTAGTCACTCATTTTCACAGCAGCAGTGACCTAGATGCACACTTAGGAAATAATGCCATTAACACCATGCTAGGAGACAGCCCTTTTCACACGAGACACAAAGCATACCAAAATCAAGCAAGCAAATCTCAGCTACCAACACTAATTCCAGCCTTGTTTAATCATATTATAAAAGGCAATTTTCATAGAATCATGGAATGTTTTGGCTCAAAGAGGACTTTAAAAGATCATCTCATTTCAACCCCTTTGGCGTGGGCAGGGACATTTTCCACTAGTCCACGTTGCTCGCAGGCCCTTCCAAGCTGGTCTTGAATCTTTCCAGGGATGAGGCAACCACAACTCCTCTAGGCCACCTGTGCCAGTGCCTCACCACACTCATTGTAGTCCAATCTAAGCCTATCCTTTTCCAGTTTAAAACCATGACCCTTGTCCAGTCACTACAGGCTCTGATGAAGTGTCTTTCTGCATTGTCCCTTTACACAGAGAAAGGCCCCAATAAGGCCTCACCAGAGCCATCTCTTCTCCAGTTTGAATAGGAAGAAGTTCTCTTCACATTCATTTTGAAAGCACTCATGATGCACAGATCAGTGCAACTTCCACACTACAGGCTACAGACACAGCCCACTCAGTCATACATAACTTCTCTGCAAATCTTCTCAAAGTCACTCTCATGCTAGACTTGACCACTAAATTCCAACAAGTGCTGTAACCGTAAAATATCCAAGTCAAAATGAAGTCTACCTCAGATCAGTTAAATGATAGCTTCTGAAATATTTTATACTCATTAAAGACCATCTTTCATACGAAATTAAAATATCTTTTTTTTTTCTTTTTGCACTAGTGACCTTGAGAGACACTCATTCTTTTTATTTTTTGTTCAAGCTGACCTCCGTCCTTCCTTCTCTTACCCTCTCACTCTGGCTTCATGTTGTATTATCGGTCTGAATTAAGCTTATAACCCTTTCCATTTGAAAAGTCACATAATCATCAATGTAACTTGCCTCTAACTTATGCATATTTCAGTTTAATGAAACTGTATTTTCACATCTTAACAGTCTGGGTCACCAATTGAAATGAATATTTAAAAATGTAAGCAAGCATATCAAGATCTAGTTAATGGACCCATCACAAAGAGACAGGAATAAACCAACTCAAGGATTCTCAAAACTCTCTGTTCTCTGAGGGTTATTAAGAGATAATATTAAAAAAAAAAAAGAAAAAGAAGAATGTATTGAAAATGTTGTTTCATTAACACCACCAAACTTCTGTGAAATAAGTTATTAGATTCAGATGAGCAGTCTACTAGGGCAGTTCATGTCTGCTCAGTGTACTCAGAGTGTTTAAACCTAAAGCAGTTCCACACCAACTAAATTATTTTTTCAGTCACTGCCATTACACCACTTTAGCCTGAACATATCCCGCCTTTCACACCCATTGTTGTTTCTGCTAACAACCTTCCTGAATCACTGCCTGAGGTATTATTAATGACTAGGATCCAAGAAATATTGTCTTGGTAGCCTGGAACCCATTATAGCTAAATGATCAAAATCTTCTGAGTAGAGGGCAAGTATGTGCTGTACTCATTTCAAGGTCCTGCTGAGTTTCTTAAAGAAAATAATTCAAATTGAGTAAAATTTTAAACAACAGAGTACAACACAGAATAGAGAACATATCATTTGAGTGCAAGGAAGCTTTACATGTGGGCTTAGATTTAGCCCTGAGAGATAGTCTCTTGTTTTACATGAAATTATTATTAAAGTTGGAAAGGACAGAAAACACGAATTTGCTGCCCTTTATATCAGCCACTCAAGAATAAACAAATGAAATCAAAACAAAGATGTACTTCTCCAGATTTTTAAGATAAAGAACCATACAGGTTTCAGGTTTAGTGCTCAGAAATTGTTCTTGAAATAATTTTCCATAGCAACTGATGTCTATTTTTTGCTACAATAATTGGCTTCTGCTGCTCATATTTACTTTTCTTTTGATTCTTTCATATTGCTTAAATACAGTAAAAAAACTACTATCTAAGAAAGATTTTTGTAGCTACTGATGACTATGAGAGTCTTTTCTATCTGGTTAGGAAGAAAAAAAAAGCATTTAAATTTCCAGGAAGAATGCAGAGAGGACCCTATTATTCAACCAACAGAAGCAATGCAAGAAACTTTAACAGACATCCCAGAGCTGTGTAGACCACAGGAGCATCCATTTGCACTCAAGATAATACTAGTTCAACTGAATCCTTAATGTGAAACCAAAATAACTTTGTTTTATCAGAGTAACATTTCTTAAACAATTAACAGTGACACTGTTAAGGTTTAAAAAGTTAGGAAGTCCTAGACAGCAGCTATCAGAAACATTTTAGTTTATTATGGGAGAATGGGAAGAAGCTCTAATTACTGCATACAAATGTTTGCATTAGTGTGAAAACTGTTAACTATGTTTAATTACTAGCAGGAATTCATATGCTTTAGGGCAAAATAAGTATAAACACCTGTAGCCAATAAATAATTTAGTTGTCTTTCTCCCACCCTGAAGAAGTTGAACTGCTGCTGACTCAGCATGAGCAAAATGAAAGTGCTCTTCCAAAAAAAGCTTCAGAAAGCACTGTTTCAGAGACTACATATGACAAAGTGCAATAAATCCATGGGACAGGTTATTCTGTGTGTAGTTTGCATTTTGGAACATCAGTAACATCTCTTATGGTGAACAAAATTCCCAAGCGCAGCATGAAGATGTTATTTCAACAGCTCAGCCTCTAAATTAACTTGTAATGAAAGTGCTCCTGGCGCCAGAACCAAGGCACACTGTGTCACTTAAACTTCCAAGACCTGTCTGCTAAACTAGTCCCCAAAACAGCATCAAACCATGGTATGAATTTTTTTATTTTCTACATCCATTTAGGAATTTGCATCAATCTCTGTGCCAACAAAAGTCCTAGAGAAAATATATGACTACACAAAAAAAGACAGTATTATTCCAGAGCTACTGATTGTCTTAATTTTTGAAAAACATATATAATTCTAAAATCCTTTGTCACTAAAGAAACGACACCCTGAAGGAGGTTGTTTGTCTTTCTTTCAGGAACAAATTAGGTCAAACCAATGAAGTAGACAGTGAAGCAGCCTGAGTTGGATCTTTAATTAGCAAATGGTTTACACAATTAGCTCTGCTTTTTGTTTTTGCCTTTTCCCAGTTCTTTGGTTTATGGAAATCTGTGTTCACATGAGAATAAGATTACCAGTGAACCATTTGTGTACCAGTGCTTACACTGATTGCCTATGACACCCATATGATGGTAATACTACCAGTCTTGGGAGAGTCTAAATGCACCACAAGTATTTCCAGTTTAGTGATCATTTGTAGCAAAAGAAGCAAATTTAACATTCAGGACTATTCACCCTCTTTCACCATGGGCACTTTAAGAATGAGTAGCCAATTCACTGCACAAAATGGATAGGGAGCAAATGAAGACCAGCTATCTACTGAAGTCAGCCACCCTCATCAACCAGACAGTGCTGATGTCTTGCCTCATATTCAGATGAAACATTGAGAGCCCTTTTTTATGGATATGAATTTCCAAGCAGTTTTCCCTCAGTCCATTTGTTAGTACCAGCCGTAAATTTAGTTCAGTGCCCTTAATTTGCCACGTTCTGCATTCTTTAGAAGTATTCTGCATTGCAGAATTTACTGGTCACTTGAAGACCTTCCATTCCTGCAACTCAGATGAGCTCTGGCTGTACTGTTGATTAAACATATTGCTAATGTTTCAGCTGACATATTTTCCTGGGCTATGGAGGTGTGCACATGTGTGTCTCAGTGGTGATGATTTGTGAATACTTATGAACTGAGCCACATGCACAGTATTGACAAAACTGTTAAAATGTAAATTATGATGCATGGGTAACAATAGCTTGACAATATTATGACATTAAAAAGAGGCAAAAGTGTGCAGGGCAAGAACGTTCACCCTGAAATGAAACGGTTTGAAATGACAAAATCACATGCCGTGATAAAGGGCTGAAGAAAGCAAGAAAAGTAAAAAACAGAGATGAAAGAAAACAAAAATGAAGTTAATAGGCATGATACCAAGGAAGTTATAACAAAGTTGTAAAGACTGATGAGGAGATTCAAAGCAATTAGGAAAAAACCCCAACCGAACAACATAAAATCTAAGATTATTAAAGCAATGCGCAGAAAAAAAATCCATCCAATGGACTTACTAAGGCACTACAGTCAGTAGAACTAAATAACAAATAAGAAAATAAATTAGGACTAAATTACTAACATATGACCAATAACCAGTAAGTTCTTATCGAAAAACCAAGAATACTTTGAGGAAGACACCTCATACCACTGGGAGAGAAGAAGGATTGAGTAGGAACACATGAAGTAGATACACTGCAAGGTGGAGTATCCATAAATGGAGGATTATGTTTGAGCTATTTCTGCAGATGGATATGAAATAGTAAACAAAACAGTTATAATCATCCCAGAACAGGCATTTAGGCAACAACTCTGGAATTTTTTTAGTCTAGGGGAAAACAAACAACACACACCCACACCCTCAAGTAAATAAATGAATAAGTAAATCCACACACGCGAATAAATCAAAACCCCTACATAAAGATAATAAAAACACATTCTAAAATCTTTGACAGCAGTTCCAGGAGAAATTTCAATGAGTTTTAGCTCTAAAGATTGAAATGCCCCTTTCTTTCAGAGGTGTTTGGCATATGACAAAAAACAGAATAGAAATATTCTTCTGTCACCACTTACAACTGTTAGATAACATATCTTAAATTTCCAAGGTTAGCAGGTTGTCATGAGCCCTATGCTAACAGAAGGAGTATTTTATTCTTGAAGACACTTGCTATTTCTGGAAGTTAAACAAGATCTTCCAATAAAGTAGAAAAGATTATGAAAGTTAATATTCCATTTCTCTTTCTGTTCTGATTTTTAAAATACATATTGAAATAATAACAGACAATTAAGTCACTTTTGTTTTGGACAGACATTTATATTCCAACTGTACCAGGAGAATGTTGGATTTCAATTAGATATTATGCTGTTAATTGTGCTTGCCATTTGGCACAATTTGTGGATGCTTAATGTCAGAACAACAGTGAAATGACCAAATTTGAGAACAGGCTGAAGTCACTTTTCATTACAAAATCTTTCCATTTTTACACAAAGATTTCCAGGAGCTCTCAAACATTATTTTCTTTTTCTACTTATATGATCTTGAGGAGTCAATAAAATCTCTGCTCAGGAATATAACTTGCCTTGTGCTCCCCATTCACACAGCACTGCAGGGCTTCACAGCAGGCTCCTTTCTTCTTTTTTTAAACTATGTATATTGAACTTCATTGCAGAAACCATTCAAGGGTTTTAGCAATTATAATTTATCCATAAAACCTGAATGGGGTCACAACCTCCATGGCCATCCATGTGATATCTTTGGAAATGGATTTGGCTTCAGAGATACTCTTGGTGGTGGTAAGAAAGAAAAATAATAGAATGGCTAGGAACATTTCAAACAGAGCTTTTGAATTATATTTCCTCCCCCTAAGACTGTGCAAGTTTCCTGAAGATTTTCCACATTTTTCTGCAAACTCCACTCATTTATACCAGCCCATCTATGTTCCTATTTTTGGCAAACTTTCCCCATTGGATAAAGCATTACCTGCTAAGAACAACAGAAACTGGTAAATTTAACCTAAAGCTGTTTTGAACTCTGTTAGCATTCTGCAACATTAAATTAAGAGCAAAAATCAAATGCAAAAGCTTCCAAAACAAATGAAACTCAGAGACATTTTTTTTTATAGTTTATGGTGAAACAATTTCTTTTGAGATTTGTTTATTCTCTTTCAGCACATTATAATGGAATGAGTTCCTCCCAGGTTTGTTTCTTGTCAGTGCTTGCAAAAAATACTGACATAATACGGAGTCTGTAGAGATGAGAGATGAAAACTATACAATTCAGCATCTTTGAGCATCAGGGACGTCTGAACATAGACCTGATGTTGGGTCTACCTTGCTCTTTAATAAGCCAACAATGCACTAGACTCTACTGTAAGAATATTTGCAATTGTGTGGACACCTCAGGGTCATGTCATACACTCTACTTTCAGCTGTAACAGGGAAAGACACTGCAGTAAAAACTTCCCTCACAGAGGGCTTAGGTAGGTATGTACACTCCCTTAATATCTCCTTTAAATAGGCAAACCTGAAGTTATCCCATATAAAAGTAAACTGTGACTTTCTAGCAAATATTACTAACTGAAAAACCCACGTATTCAGATCTGTTAAGAAGATGAAAAAAGATCCAGCATATGATTCACTACACAGCAAAGCTCTGAAATACACTTTATCCTAATTGAATGTTTGTGAGGAAATTCATATTGTGTTTTATAGTACAATTTTATGCATCATCAATTAGCAATTGAACCAGTTTCAAACTCTGAACCCCTGAAAGCTTCGAGTACAAAGAAAATGTTGTAGCCTACATTCATTTCAAGAACAAATTGACAAGTAATGCTGAACCTGTTACACGTTCTGGAAAAACTTTTTTATGTTGCTTATATACATAAAACACCAAAGAAAAGAACCCCACACTATTAGAACAACCTGAGCAGAAATAAAACAATTCTCATCTGAAATATGATGAGAACCTGAACCATAAATTCTAGAACAAATTACATTTAAATTAGTATTTTGGGTTATTCATATTTTTATCCCCTAGGCTCCTGTAGAAATTCTCACCAGAGCTGCGACAAACCTCTTACTATATATGCAAATTTACTGTATCAAAACCTTTATAATTCTGTTCTGAAGACCCACAGGATACAGATGAGCATTAGATATTGCTCCATAATAACCTTGGTTTCTCTATCATACGTGAACATATGTAACTGAACGGGATGAGGGAATTAAAGGGTTAGGGTTAGGGTTAGGGTTAGGGTTAGACAAGAATAAAACAGAATAGAGATAGGAAGAATGCACAAATTCGTAGCAGATTGACTCTGAGACAGCTTTTTCAAATTAAAGTAATACAGTCTAATTATACTTACATGGAAATAACTATGCATTCTAATATTTATTCATTGTGTATGATTTGCTCTCAAGGACAGAACAGTTAATGACTTGGTCTTGTGATCTGAGTCAAAATCAGGATTGGAAAGAACAAAAAGATTACTCCACCATTTAAAGAAAATTGATATGTACACTCACTTTCTTCATTTTACTTTGGCACAGGCAGAAATATAATCTCATACATCAGGAAATACTACACTGCATTAGTAGCTGTTGGAGGTATTAGCAAAACTGCAGCTTGGCTTATTTTGAACTCACCAATGCACCAGAGAACATGATGGGGGAAAGAATGCAAAATCCATTCCATCTGTAGCTTTGCTTCTAATATTTTCTTTCACCTTTTCAGCATGTTTATCACATTACTTTTTTTTACTTTGTAAACCTGTATGAGAACAACTTGTTGTTGGTACTGTACTTTATTCACATGAAAATGTCAAGCCAGGTAAGGAAGCAATAAAAAGCAAAGAAGAAATATGATGAGAATTTATAATATGATCTTAGTAGGCATCTTGCTTCTCTGATATTCAGTGTTGTCTGCAAAAATTTAGAGCTAGATTAATGAAAGGTATGAGAAGAAAACATTTTTCTTGTACACAGTTTTAACCAATAAAAGAGCTCATAATTCCTACTCTCAGTACTCAACAGAATATTTCTAGCATTTATTTCTATATTGATAAAACAGCAAGTGTAGCTATTTAGCACTTTTTGATATTATTTAAATTAAAAATTTCCCTGCATATGCTTTTACTTAGTAGTCACAAGTTCTGGTTCTGCATGTGGAGGTAACAGCACTAACATAAAGCAACACAGACATGTGCAGCACAGAGTGAGGGGGAGGAGAGAATGAGAGTACTACTACGATTGTGAATTGCAATCCCAAGCTCTGCCACAGCCCACAGGGTTTCTAAGCAGTTACAAGAAAAGCTCAGGATAGCCTTTAACGCTGTTCTCGCCTGTGGCAGGAGCTGAATCAGTCCTAAAAAAGCAAAGCATAATAGCATCCTGGTGTGAGGATGTTCATCCTGCAACACCACCTCTCATTTCCCTCAGTCTGAGCCATCGTGTATCCAGTGCTCCATTTACATTGGTGACTCAGTGTTGGGGTAGTGCAGCACTGGCTGTGTTTTCTTACAGCAGGTAGCATATTTCTTATGCATATGATGTCTGTTTGACAGATACTGTTTGTGACTGTTGATGTTAAGCAGGCTGTAGCTGCTTGTATTGCAACACTACTGATTTATCTTCCCACTGCAGATAACAAGCTGCTCTGTTTACAAGCATGTTCAGTCCTCCTGACATGGACAACTGAAACAGAAGCTGAGCAAGAACTGAGAATTCACAATGCACTGTGAAGTGATCCTAGTTCAAAGAGATGGTGACACTGGAGCCACTGGTCCTGCCACTGTGTGTTCATCTGAACATATATGACTTAACGGGTTTTTTCCCCCAATACAAACTTCTTTATCTGCCCTTAAGTTCTTCCCAGTTAAGAACCACAGTTTGGCATTTCTGAAAGCACCTAAGGCAGACAGATAATTTTCTTGAAGATGTCATAAAAGTTGTTGTGTCTTGGCATCAATAGCTTCTCCCACCTAACAGATGATGCAAGATAGAGCAGAACAGGAGGAGATATGGAAAGCAGAGCACTTGGTATCTTTAACAGGCCCATGATCAATGCAAATGTTTCCCTGCTCACCAAAGTAGTATGCTCCAAGGGATATTACAAAGAAAAAGCTCTCAGAGACTGAGGAGCAAAAAGAGAGCATTTTCCCCACACCTGTATTCAAATAGTCACATTTATTTCTAGTATTTTCTCAACTAAACATATGGAAGAGCACTCCATACTTTAAGCCTCTCAGATATTCCCTCTCCTTCTGCAGCATAGATTTTGTCATTTGCAATATTGAGCTTAAAAGAAACCCAGGTTTTCTTCTCTCAACTTCAGTGAAAAAAGTTTGAAAAAATTCTTCACCCTCTAAATTTTTGAGCCTGAAGATTGCAGTTGGATCCTGATCTCGAGTTTTCTTTAAGATATACCATTTTTGAAAACATTATGCATCAGCTGAAATCTTTTTTTAATTACCTCAATATTCAGTGTTTCTAAAAATTTAGAAAAAACTCACCAGAAATGTAATGTATCATCCAAGTGACTAACAATTCCCTCAGGCTAATAGTGACTTGTCTCCATCAGCCTCAGCCAGTTCTCTCCTATCTCTCTGCTGTGGACTAAAATGCTCCACAGAATGTTTTCACACAATTTAGCTATGACTGTTTAGCCATGACTATTATCACCATTTTTATTTTTGCTTCCACCATTTTTCTCACTCTTTTTACCTGTTTCCTTCCATCCAACATTTTTGACTACTGTAGTTGTTCCTGTTCTTCTATTCTTAAAGGTGTATTCCATATCCTATTAGTCACTGTCCCCTCCCCACTTGAAATTCAAAGAATCCCATTTCAGCTGTAAAATCTCTACACTAATCTTTGCAGCACAAGGCAGGCAAATTCTTCTCTCCCAGTAATGCAATCCATTACTTACTAACTATTTTTGAGATGCAGAGGTGAGAGCAAGAAAATTCAATTCTGACATTTGTGTGCCTTCCTGTATCTTATCACTTCACTTTTGATTGCCAGCAGTATTAATTTGATGGGGCTTCATGAAAGACTTTCTTTCTTTTACACTGGTATGAGTTACTTGAGTTCAAGAACATGAGAGAATTTCCTCCCTCCCACCCCAGCTCCCCTTTTCTGTATAATGCAAAACATTGTGTATATTTATAATCGATTTTGTTTAATAACAATATTTCTACATCTTGGCCTGAAGATGGATGCTAGAAGTTCACAGGCATGCAATGTTTGGAAACAGTTTTGTTTAATGGCTTCATTCTCACTAGATGGAAATTAAACTTGCAGTATATTTTATTTATTCAACCCTTCATAATTCTGGGCAATTTTACAGATCTTCCCAACTGGCAGTAGAAAATTCATCCTAAGAGCTCCAAAAAAAGGGCCAAAAAAGCCATCTAAAGCTGCAGCCTAAAGCTCCTCTAAAAAGAAGGAAAATAATGACCCACTTGGAAAATATCCCTAGTACAATTCATCAAACACTGGTTGAAGATAACAGTATATGCATAGAATCTCAAATAGGAGACAATGTGGATCTGCTGTCTAAGTTAGCTACATTCCCTTCAAAACCTCTTTCATGGGCACAGGCAGCAATCAAATAAATATTGATATTTGTTTATTCATGGCTGAAAACCAGTGCAGGGATTACAAACACGAATTTTAGGACCAGTTGACAAAAGGAGCTAACATTTTTTGCAGCAGTGTTGGTTATATTCAACTCAGTGTGTGTAAATACACAGGTGTTTGAATGCGTATTTTGTCATATGGATAAATTAACATTAAATCAATGAACTCCAAAGCTCTATTTACAGCACACTCTCATCATTCTTATGGTTAAGGCTAATCCCATGGAAGATGGCATGGAGTTCAGCCAGAGTAAACAAAGGGCATACATGAAGTTACGTGTTTTCCTATCCTATATGTTCTACCAAAGTTTGCTGAGCATCTTTCAAAAAAAACAAAAAAAAACAAAACAAACCCACCAAAAAACCCCATGAGAACAGAATAGAATAAATTTGGTGTAAAAGGAAATGGAAATGCCTTTTACGTATTCTTTACTCTAGGGTACAACTTTGGCAGGCAAAACACTAAGCTTCTTCAAGCACTGTAAATAGAAATGAATCGTGGCAGGCAATCAAAAAGTGGTAAGACAGTAAGGATAAACTAGATTCAGGTCTTCCTGTTCATATCTTCATTTTGGGCAATCAGTAATTACTTGATTCTTCCTTTGAAAGTCTTTCTGAAGGCCCATGCTGTGGCCCAGTAGCTTTCTCACTGGAATAATTTTAACATGTAGCAAATGGCACATCACAAATCTTTTGGCTTTGCCGATTTTAGCAAGATAAGCACTTACTTTCACTCTGCGTCAAACTGTGTAAATATACTTCAAGAAATTTTATCAAAACCAGTGGGAAACATTTCCTTTTTCGCTGTTACCTAAGAAACCACATGTACCTGGACACATGATGAGCATGCTGCTTTTTAATGGATAACTTTATATTCTGTTGACACTATGATCTAATTCAGAAGGTATTTTGAGACTGGAAGACTTTTACCTTGATGAAAATAAAATGCAAAAACCAGCACAGATGTTACTTATCATTGAGAGCTAGTGGTACGGTGGAGTACTTTGCTCTACTACTAAAATAGGAATGGGCACATGCACTATTGAGTCACATCTGTGTAACACACAGAGCTGTAAGAACCACTAATTTCTTTTACCATTCACACTAGTTTGCTATTGTTTACCAATTTTTTTTCTCCTTTCTTATGCAGAGCATTGCATTGGGAAATGGTTTTCTTCAATTACCAAAATTTTCACAGCCTCAGTACCACTTATTCAGCTATCATATATTTATTTCTTCTGTGTCCACCCCCCAGAGGCCTTTGTAAGCAGTTAGCAGAAAATACCTCACTGATTTATGAATCAAACATAGAGCACAAATCCAACACATCAACCTAAGTGAAGGCACTGCTTAAGGCAGTCAATGGAGTTTTACAGGTGTTCTAGTAATGAGCACTTTCCTAGGCACTACATCGACTCTTGAGTACATAAAGTTAAATAGCAGTTAATTTCATAACGAATATCCACTTGAATAGGCAGTTCCTGCTACTGGCTAAAATGTTTTCAATACATACAAAAAATTGAGTTTTGCTGCTTCAGAAATAAAGGACTGAGGCTCGGATAGGGAAGGGCATTCCCATTACAGGAAGAGCTGTGAGAGAATGGGTCAGACTGGGAGAGAAGTGCAGGGTCTGACTCGTCCTCACCATCATCAAGGCATGCAGAAGGTTGAAGTGTAGCTACTGCTCCTTAGAGGAACAGACATCCCAGCACTGGAAAAAGGCTGCTCTCCTGTATGTTGACCTTTCCCTCTACAGCAGCAGCAGCTCAGCTCTCCAGAGCTCTAATGCAGCCAAATTAGTCAGAAAAACCATTCTGTCGCCCTAGGCAACTGCATGCATGACTTTTATTGTAAACATGAAACTTTCTGTAATGCTTTTTGCTGTTTGTGCGTATTACAGAGTGCAGATACATTCTTGAAATCCCATCATTAAACAGCAGTTCTCATTAGCATCCACTTAACATAAAGATCACAACCACAAACAGGGCCCTGTTATGGTTACAGACATGAAAATTCATTTCTACAGAACCTTTTCTCTACAACCATATTTCAGAAACTGTCCAATCTGCACTCAAAATGAAAGTTTATAGTCCCTTCCTATTTTCATCCAGTGTTGAATATTTAGATGCTAATAGTATTACATTTTTATAGCTTTTTTAGTCCTGCCCCCATCGGTAAATAAGTCATGGGAAGAAAAAAAATATTATTTTCCCTTTCAAGCTGAGCTGTCACATAATAAAATATTTCATCATATTTGACTACATTAATAACATAACTTTCAATGTATATCCTCACTTCCAAAATTTCTGAATATATGTATGTTGAAATTAAGCAAGTGTGACATAGTTCTTGGTTCCCTTGGGAACAATATTCAGAGCTCATTTGAGTTGTGACCTGCTTATGCTGCCAGGGAGTATTAGTATTTTTGTTGGATCTTTAGAATAGAGATATGGAGCGAAGGACAAAGGCAAAAAAATAAGACTCTAACTTCACAGATGAAAAACAGATGAGATACTGCTCTATTTCAGAAGGCAGTGTTGGCTTTTTATAGAATCTGCCCCATTTTGTAAGCTCTATTGGAGAGATTACTCTTTTTCATAGTAAAATATTTTAGATGAACTATGCATGGAGAAACCTACAGCTGTCCGAGGCACAACTTATGGCCTGAGATGTCTAAATATGTTTCAATGAAAAATTAAGAATGGAAATTAACTTTAGAAATGATTTAGCAAAACGGATGGCAGTTCAAAATGGAATAGAACCACAAATCCTATAATATTGCCTTTTGTCTCCTGACACAGACCAGAGTCATGAAGATTATCCATTACATTACAAACAGTTCAGTTATCATTTCTGCTGCGACACAAGACTATATACAATTTAACCCATTATTTGGGTCCTATACATCAGTACAAATTGTAACTATAGACCCTTCCTTCATCTAAATCTGACTTCTAAACTTTACTTCTAACATGTCATTCTTTCAGTCTGTAGCAAATCACAAAATTCATCCTTCTATACACACTTCATGTATATATTAGGATCAGGCTCTCTTTCTAGCAATAATTTATATTCTCTTTCTATCACAGTTCCAGGAAGGAGTCAGCCAGTGAATACTTTCCCATCTCTCTTCTTCAGTCTACCGTGGTTATACCTCATGGAATCAATGACATGCTCAGCTGTGGAGAGCATCATCAACTGGCTCTTCATTACAACATACATCTTGTGTTAATATTCTATCTTAAACCTCACACTGATGAGAAAACTGCTTGGGAGAGCTATCTCAACTATCTGTGTGCATGCAGCTAAGGAAGACACATATGCAGTTTCAATCAGTGTCATTTGATGTAGTCACTCACTAAAGTATTTATCACTATAAACATTTCTGAAGTAAGTATTTTATGTGGGAAAGTTGTAAGTACTTCCATAACAAAAAATGACATTTCAAAATCTCTTAATAGTAGACAAGTTGGGCTTGGAAAGGTTTGAGACCATGCATGACTGGCAGTGCCAGCATCCTACCTATTGTGCACATGGTCACAGGATCACTGAGATTAATTATTACCTTTAATTCCTTGCAATTTGAATCAAAAAATTTCTTCTCCTAGAATCTCCTTTATACAATAAATCCAACTCATGTAGACATTATGATGTTTCATCCATGGGATGATTGATAAAACATTTTGTTTATGAGCTACAGCTTACTGAAACCTTCTTCAGTTATGAAGGTATCCAATAACAGAAAGCAGCTGACAGATCAAAAAAACCTGTTTATGGGCACTGGTTAGATACAAGGAGTTTTCCCCCAGCTCAGACTATTAATATGCTTCTGTTAAAACACCTTAATTTTTAATACTGCATTGAATCATCTTGAGCTTATTAAACTGCCTCATGTTACAAGCCTGAGACAGTTGTACTCAAACATGAAAATGAGTTGTAAATAAAAGACCTGTTCCTGAAAAGAACTGCAAATATGAATGTGTTCCTATTAGTTTTCAAAACCTCTAAGTTTGCCTTTTCTTGTCTCCATTTCATATTCCCCTAAGAGGCAACACAGTATTTGTTCCTCCTGAATAGGGGTAATTTATGATTGCCTTGTTTAATTTTATTGTTTTGCTACCTTAAGTCCTTGTTTACAATGCCTTTTCTGCAGCAGGACAAAAAAAATCCCTTTAAAGTTCAACCTGCAAAATTAATAAACTGTGTTTTCAGTTTTAGTTCCATGTTAAATGGAGCTGCATAAAATTGTTATAACCTACCCATAAAACAGCAGCAGATGCAATATGTTCAAAACGGTTATTTTCTTTTAATTTTGTAGACATACAGAAAGTTTGCATTATAGCCTATCCTTAAGCACATCCCTGCTGTAAATTAAAGACATGCCAAATCAGCTCCAAACACATTTTGTAGTAAACAAACAATGAGAGGTGGGACACAGCAACTCAAGAGCAGTAAGACATTAAGGCAGAGTTGCAAGCAGTGGCCAATATTCTCAGTCCTTGGAGAGGATAGAAGCAAACCACACTCACACTCACCCACCCATGACATAACAGTTTTAATATGCAGTGAAACTAATGAAAACAGTGTGATGAGGAATGGGGTAATGCACAATGTCATAGACATCTGTGGACGAGCACAAAGAAAGGACAGATAACAATGGAGAGAGGCTCAATGTGAGCAAAATCTAACAAATAAAATACTTTACAGTATTAGTATAGAAAAGTCCTTTAGAGATGGTAACTTGCTGGTAATGTATCTTTTGCATAACCATATCTATAAATGTCAGGCTCCTAGGAAAGCTACTGCAAGATTTCAAAAATCATTACAAATCAACTGACAATCTCTTTGGAATATCAGATGTCTTGAAGGCAGCTGCAGTGTGAGCTCTCAGGTGTTCTGATACTGTTCAGAAATAATAAATCTGAAGTCTTAGTGCCAATTTGAGTTGTGTAGGGATTCCAAATCAAAAGGAAACAGCAACACCACACATTTATGCTCTTCTGAGTGCAGGTGTGTACATCTTGTATTGTCACATGGAGATGTTCCAGAGGATTCTAGCACTTTTGTGGCAGTGAGAGCACACACTGTCTCTGCACCTATTAGTTCTTTTCAGAAATAATGAAGTTACATAAGTGTGGCATTTACCCAGCTATATGCCCTATTTCAAGGAAAAGGGGAGGTTGGTTAATGAAAGACCATCAAACTCAGGCTGAAAAAAATCATCATGAAAAATTCAGCAAATTATTCTGCTTTTTTTTTGATTGCTTATGTAGTGGAAATACTAACAATTCTGTGGAGGACATTTACAGTTACAAAGTGAAAAATAATTTCCCCATTAAAACTGGGCTGGATTTCTAAAAATAATATTCCAAAATATTATACATATGCAGTAAGGAAAAATATCCACGATTTCTATGCCATACAAAATACCAGGGTAATATCTCATTAAAACTCCTCAAAATAAATCAGTCACAAAAAAAAAAAAGAATCTTATCTCTTTCTAGTTAGTTACATGCAGAGAGATTTTGCCTAATCGAAAATCTGATGGATTTTGGGTTAATTTTTTTTCTGTTGTTCTTGGCTGGTTAGTGATCCTTTGTTCCTATTGTGGTCTTTTTGGTTTGTTTGGTTGGGAGTTTTTTTGTGGGTTAGGTTTTTAATAAGAAAATGCATTTCGTTCCCCAACATTTTAAACCAAGTTGTTGCAGGCCAGCACATCACAGTATTGCAAGAGCACTCAGCTATTCATCTATTTATTTGCCCCTCAACTGGCAGAATAAGTATTAGAAAACAACAAGAAATTTCAAATAAATGTATTTCAATTGGCTTTCAAAATACAACATTCTTTCATTAGCAATGCGACAGTAGTAAAATAAGATATAAGGATATAGTTCTTCAAAAAAAAAGAGTAAAGCATTTTACAAATCTAGAGAGAAACAGTTCTGGATCTCTACATATTTGAGCAAATAACTGGCACCACAACCATGTTTTGATCAAGGTTTAGCACAATACAGAAAGTCTGCAGAGGTATTTCACAGATGAGACAATAAACAAGAAAATTATAATTTCACTCCCCAGTGTTATCCTCTGGGACTACAATGAAGGGTCTCAAAGGCTCAGAAAATATCTAAGATGTCAGGGTATAAGATAAAGTGGAATTGACTCAAAGAGGATTGTGTGTCAAAGAATGAAGAGTTGTGTGTTTTTATTATTAGTGGTAACAAAGTTTCTGCACGATAGACAATTCTGTCAGAAGTCCATAAAAAAATTCCAGGGTAAGTTAACTGCTGATCAGTAGAAAACTGAGTAAACTAATACAGACACATAACAAAACCTCTAAAAGTATGCAGATCAGATGTAAAAGAAAAAAATCAAAAGGTAACAAGAGAAGGTACACATCTCTGCATGCTTTCATGCTTTCAAACGAAGTCCTATCTACATACAACATTTGCATGTGCTTTTCAAAAGATACATTAACTAACCTAATCTGCTTTAATTTAGCATTGCGAAAGTGCTCAAAATTCATGTAGTGTTTCATAGATTTGACAACTACTAAAAATTGATCCAAGCTTCAATCAAGGTAACAGGAGATTCTACACTGACCTCAATTAGCTTTCGATCAAGCCTTAAGAGAATTAACAATCCTCTAAACCATCATCATCCCTGGGTACATGCAGAGAGAGTACAAAGCACAAGCACCATTAGAATGGGCAGAGTTACTCTAATTGAACAGAAGACCAGTCACATCAATTTTTTTTAAACAATGATTTCATTAAAAGTCTGCTAAGTCAGGCTTGCCCTATTGCTGAACTAAACCTCAAGGTAATCTTAAAAAAATTAAATGCGGAGGAAAAGACAACAGAGTTGGTGACCTCGAGCAGTTTCAAATTCCACAAAAGGCTCTGAATCAGGCTTATCTTCATGCCCGAGGGGTTGCATAGCTGGCAGCTTAGAGTAACTTCTGCCCTAGAAAAGGTCATTTGAACAACAGCAGGAGGCGTCAACAATTAGGAATACGCAAACACACTTTGCTACTTCTTGAACCCAACTCCACACTAGTAATTTGTATGGTCTTGTGGCCCTAATTCTCAGTGTGGGCAGAAACAGAGGGAAGGCGGAAACTAATAAATAAGTGGGGGTGGTGTGGGAGTGTTGGGTATTATAACCCACTGCAAAAAAACCCCCCTTGATTTCAAGCACTGATTAAAAGAGAAACACCACCCATATTAAATGCCAATCCACACTTTTTCAATAGAAAATAAAACACAGATTTGATCACTAGACAATCTCTATATAAGGTGACAGCTTACCAAGACTATTACAGGGTTCCAAAATTCAGGTTGAGTAACCAGGGCCAACTGTCAAAGGTAGTCATGAAAGCAGAGCTATCACCACGATCAGAAGCAACAGAGAAATGAAGAACATTGAATGCTAATTATTTGTGATTAGTGTCTCCTTTCAAGGAAAAAATGCTGACTTGCTGAGGTAGTTAAAACACAAGGAGCAGCAAGTGATTCTAGCACTTTATATGAGCAACGTGATCCCAAGTTCAAGGTAGGCACATGGTAAATTAGAAAAAAATCCTGTTTAAACAATACAGAAGATACAGACACACTGTCCATAATTTTGCTATATGTTGGCCTCATGTACCATTCTAAAGATGCAAGTTCAAAACAGTACCTTCATCTTTTTGACCTTCTAGGCTCTTAAAGAATCTTGTTAATAGAAACAGGAATTCCTTTTTTCCATTAATATTCCCTTAAATTCTTCTTGTCCTAATTCTTCCTGGGTAGTGGAAGTGCTATAACCCCTCACATACTTCACACTGCCATCTAAACAGGTCACTTGTAAGATGCCAGACCTAAGCAAAGTCCTTGAAATCTCTGATGAGACTTCCCTAAATTTACAAGTTAAATCAGTTATGAAGAAATTGTTCCACTCACATTTCAAAGACTATTCTTTTAGAGACAGACACCACAAAAAGAATGTAATGAGAATTTCTTTTATTCATGAAGAAAACAAAAGGCGAAAAAGTCGCATTTGGAAAAGTAACCAGTTTGAATGAACACATGAAGGATCTTCTGGCACATACTGAGAAATTAGGGGGGGGAAAGAGAGAAAATGAGAAACATCAAACCTTCAACATATACATAGTACTAAATAACTAAGCAATGCAAAAACTCAACAACCCTAATAAAAATGGGCCTTGGGAAAAGCTTGTTGTACGCTGTGAATTAGAATGTGGGCACTTGTAATTCAGTCTAAGAGGAGTGAATAAAATACCAGCTACAGTGAAAGGAGAACACACAGCTACCCCAGCAGGTGTGTATGGTCACTTCCCATTCTTTTTGGCCTACCTTAAATTTCAGTCAAATCAGAACAAATCCCACACCCACCAGCAGAAATCCTAATTTCAGACAATTATAACGGACAAAACAGTTAAATATGTTAAGCAATTTGTAGGAAAATAGGTAGAATGATCCACCTTCTAAAACACCATTTTATGTATTTTAAACTAGCTCATAACTAGTTTCCTGAGCTACCAATTCTCACATCATGAAATATTAAAATCACAAGATATTCCTCCCTGATTTACACCACAAGGACCCTAAGTACTAAAAATCACGTAGCATTTAACAGAGGCTGAGGCTTGTGTCAGTTGGAAGATAAACACTGGGCAGCAATGCCATCAGTAGCTGGTTAGTTTGAATCACCTTAAACTGAAACCTTCATGTTTTTGAGTTTGAGGGAAGAAAAAGCTCCAAGTCTAGACTGAACTCCAAAGTATATGTACATTAATCATAGCTTACTTTTTGTTAATTCCTTTTAGATAAACAAAGGTTTTAATTATACAGGTCCCCGTTTGTTCTGTTTGTTTGCTAATTAGAGAGAAATG
>NW_008657142.1:46798-47087 GCF_000695815.1 Acanthisitta chloris | reverse complement strand
CTCTGAAGAATTTAACAATACATTTGGACAGGCACATATATTTATTTGGAGACTACACAATGAATAAAATCCCATTTGCACTTAACAGAGCAAAGTTTGCCAGAATTCAGTATGTGAGCCAAGGTTCCACACTCTGCTAATGGGAAAAATGGCTGTCCCTGCAGTCCAGTACTGGATAATGTACTTTCCTCTTGGCAAGTATATGCCTGGAAACACCCACAACACCTGTTGTTTATTATAAATGGCTGTATTGAAAATAGACATGTTTTGACTGTGAAAGAAAGAGAAA